>NW_027456790.1:0-237500 GCF_040206685.1 Ascaphus truei | reverse complement strand
CTCCCCCCCCTCTCTTTGCCCAGTGCTCTCCCCCCTCTCACCTGATTTCTCGCTGGACATGTCTCAGGGGGGCTGTGCAGATTTAGTGGGGGGTCCTCAGAATGAGGTGGCAGGATGGGGGTGTCTCTCCTCGCCCCCTCTCTCTGTCTCCCCCTCTCTGCTTCTCCTCTGATGCTGCAGCAAATCTCTCTGCACCAGCTTCTCTCTCCCTCCCCCTCCCTCCCTCCTCCCTCTATTCTCTCTCCTCCTCTGATTTTCTCATCCCCTCCTCTCTGATTCTCCCCCCTCTCTGATTCTCTCACCCCCTCCTCTCTCCACCTCTCTGATTCTCTCACCCCTCCTCTCTCCACCTCTCTGATTCTCTCACCCCCTCCTCTCTCCACCTCTCTGATTCTCTCACCCCTCCTCTGATTCCCCCCCCCTCCTCTGATTCTCCCCCCTCTCTGATTCTCTCACCCCCTCCTCTCTCCACCTCTCTGATTCTCTCACCCCTCCTCTCTGATTCTCTCACCCCCTCCTCTCCTCCTCTCTGATTCTCACCCCCTCCTCTGATTCTCCCCCCTCTCTGATTCTCTCACCCCCTCCTCTCTCCACCTCTCTGATTCTCTCACCCCTCCTCTGATTCTCCCCCCTCTCTGATTCTCTCACCCCTCCTCTCTGATTCTCTCACCCCCTCCTCTGATTTCCCCCCCCCTCTCTGATTCTCTCACCCCTCCTCTGATTCTCCCCTCTCTGATTCTCTCACCCCTCCTCTCTCCTCCTCTCTGATTCTCTCACCCCCTCCTCTGATTCTCCCCCCTCTCTGATTTTCTCACCCCCTCCTCTCTCCTCTCTGATTCTCACCCCCTCCTCTGATTCCCCCCCCCCTCTGATTCTCTCACCCCCTCCTCTCTGATTCTCTCCCCCCTCTCTGATTCTCTCAATCCCTCCTCTCTGATTCTCTCCCCCCTCCTCCTCTCTGATTCTCTCACACCTCCTCTCTGATTCTCTCCCCCCTCCTGATTCTCTCCCCCCTCCTCTGATTCTCTTCCCCTCCTCTCTGATTCTCTCCCCCCTCCTCTCTCCTCCTTTGATTCTCTCCACCCTTCTCTGATTCTCTCCCCCCTCCTGATTCTCTCACACCTCCTCTCTGATTCTCTCACCCCCTCCTCTCTCACACCTCCTGTCTGATTCTCTCCCCCCTCCTCTCTGATTCTCTCCCCCCTCCTCTCCTACTTTGATTCCATCCCCCCTCCCCTGATTCTCTCCCCCCTCCTCTGATTCTCTCACACCTCCCCTCTCCTCCTCCTCTGATTCTCTCCCCCCTCCTCCTTTGATTCTCTCCCCCTCCTCTGATTCTCTCCCCCCTCCTCTCATTCTCTCACACCTCCTCTCTGATTCTCCCCCCCTCTCTGATTCTCTCACCTCCTCCTCTCCACCTCTCTGATTCTCCCCCCCTCTCTGATTCTCTCACCCCCTCCTCTCCTCCTCTCTGATTCTCTCACCCCTCCTCTCTCCACCTCTCTGATTCTCTCACCCCCTCCTCTGATTCTCTCCCCCCTCCTCCTCTCTGATTCTCTCCCCCCTCCTCTGATTCTCCCCCTCTCTGATTCTCTCAATCCCTCCTCTCTGATTCTCTCCCCCCTCCTCTGATTCTCTCGCCCCCTCCTCTCTGATTCTCTCACCCCCTCCTCTCTCCACCTCTCTGATTCTCTCACCCCTCCTCTCTCCACCTCTGATTATCTCCCCCCGCCTCTCTCCTCTCTGATTCTCTCACCCCTCCTCTCCACCTCTGATTCTCTCCCCCCCGCCTCTCTCCTCTCTGATTTTCTCACCCCTCCTCTCCACCTCTGATTCTCTCCCCCCGCCTCTCTACTCCTCTGATTCTCTCACCCCTCCTCTCTCCTCCTCTGATTCTCTCACCCCCTCCTCTCTCCACCTCTCTGATTCTCTCACCCCCTCTCTGATTCTCTCCACCTCCTCCGATTCTCTCACCCCCTCCTCTCTGATTCTCTCACCCCCTCCTCTCTGATTTTCTCCCCCCTCTCTGATTCTCACACCCCCTCTCTGATTCTCTCATCCCCTCCGATTCGCTCCCCCCTCTCTGATTCGCTCACCCCCTCCTCTCTGATTCTCTCCCCCTCCTCCGATTCTCTCCCCCCTCTGATTCTCTCACCCCCCTCCTATCTGACTCTCACCCCCCTCCTAACTGATTCTCTCCACCCTCCTCTCTTATTCTCTCCCCCCCTCCTCTCTGATTCTCTCCCTCCCTCCTCTCTGATTCTCTCCCCCTCCTCTCTGATCCTCTCCCCCCTCCTCTGATTCTCTCCCCCCTCCTCTGATTCTCTCACCCCCTCCTCTCTGATTCTCTCACACCTCCTCTCTGATTCTCTCGCCCCCTCCTCTCTCCACCTCTCTGATTCTCCCCCCCCTCTCTGATTCTCTCACCCCCTCCTCTCTCCCCTCTCTGATTCTCTCACCCCCTCCTCTCTCCACCTCTCTGATTCTCTCACCCCTCCTCTCTCCACCTCTCTGATTCTCTCCCCCCGCCTCTCTCCTCTCTGATTCTCTCACCCCTCCTCTCTCCACCTCTGATTCTCTCCCCCCCGCCTCTCTCCTCTCTGATTCTCTCACCCCTGCCTCTCTACTCCTCTGATTCTCTCACCCCCTCCTCTCTGATTCTCTCACCCCTCCTCTCTCCTCCTCTGATTCTCTCACCCCCTCCTCTCTCCACCTCTGATTCTCTCACCCCCTCCTCTCTCCACCTCTCTGATTCTCTCACCCCTCCTCTCTCCTCCTCTGATTCTCTCCCCCCTCTGATTCTCTCACCCCCTCCTCTCTGATTCTCTCACCCCCTCCTAACTGATTCTCTCCACCCTCCTCTCTGATTCTCTCACCCCCTCCTCTCTGATTTTCTCCCCCCCTCTGATTCTCTCATCCCCTCCGATTCGCTCCCCCCTCTCTGATTCGCTCACCCCCTCCTCTCTGATTCTCTCCCCCCTCTGATTCTCTCACCCCCCTCCTATCTGATTCTCACCCCCCTCCTAACTGATTCTCTCCACCCTCCTCTCTTATTCTCTCTCCCCCTCCTCTCTGATTCTCTCCCCCCCTCCTGATTCCCTCTCCCCCTCCTCTCTGATTCTCTCCCTCCCTCCTCTCTGATTCTCTCCCCCTCCTCTCTGATTCTCTCCCCCTCCTCTCGGATTCTCTCCCCCTCCTCTCGGATTCTCTCCCCCTTCTTCTCTGATTCTCCCCCCTCTCCTCTCTGATTCTCTCCCTCCCTCCTCTCTGATTCTCCCCCCTTCCTCTCTGATTTTCTTCCCCCCTCCTCTCGGATTCTCTCCCCCTTCTTCTCTGATTCTCCCCCCTCTCCTCTCTGATTCTCTCCCTCTCTCCTCTGATTCTCTCCCCCTCTCTCTGATTCTCTCCCCCTCCTCTGATTCTCTCCCCCTCCTCTGATTCTCTCCCCCCTCCTCTATGATTCTCTCCCCCCTCCTCTATGATTCTCCCCCCCTCCTCTCCGATTCTCTCCCCCCTCTCCTCTCTGATTCTCTCCCCCTTCTCTCACTCTCGGCACACAGGTATGTTGTGTTGTATGTTGTGTTGTATGATGTGTGACATTAAGCACACGGCTCCATGTTCTGTTCCTTGTTTATTGAGAGAGCGTTCATATGACAAAAGAGACATCCCCAGCAGTGAGAAAGAGACATCCCCAGGAGTGAATGAGACATCGCTCAATAAAAGAGACAGCCCTAGTCCTCTCCGGGCCGGCACTTCAGGATGAGAGCGCGCATGTCTCTTAGAGCGTCCTGCAGGCTGTCGGACAGTCTCTCTGCGTCAGTCTCCTGACAGCAGGTGAACGCCGAGACGCACACGGTGACGCTCTCGCGGCAGGGAGCGAAGCAGACGCTGTATCCGTCAGGAACCAGGGGCCCGAAGCACATGACACAGTCCATGGGGGAGGAGACCTGGGGGGGAGAGAGAGAGAGTCAGCTCTGCGGGCGAGAGATGTGGGGGGGATGAGAGTGACATATATATATTAGGCAGAAATATATATAATATTATATTTAAGTGACTGTATATGTGATGTATGACTGTATATGTGATGTATGACTGTATATGTGATGTATGACTGTATATGTGATGTATGACTGTATATGTGATGTATGACTGTATATGTGATGTATGACTGTATATGTGATGTATGTCTGTATATGTGATGTATGACTGTATATGTGATGTATGACTGTATATGTGATGTATGTCTGTATATGTGATGTATGACGGTATATGTGATGTATGTCTGTATATGTGATGTATGTCTGTATATGTGATGTATGTCTGTATATGTGATGTATGACTGTATATGTGATGTATGACTGTATATGTGATGTATGACTGTATATGTGATGTATGACTGTATATGTGATGTATGAAGGTATATGTGATGTATGACGGTATATGTGATGTATGTCTGTGTATGTGATGTATGACTGTATATGTGATGTATGACTGTATATGTGATGTATGACTGTATATGTGATGTATGACTGTATATGTGATGTATGACTGTATATGTGATGTATGACTGTATATGTGATGTATGACAGTATATGTGATGTATGACTGTGTATGTGATGTATGACTGTGTATGTGATGTATGACTGTATATGTGATGTATGACTGTATATGTGATGTATGACAGTATATGTGATGTATGACTGTATATGTGATGTATGACTGTATATGTGATGCATGTCTGTATATGTGATGTATGACTATATGTGATGTATGTCTGTATATGTGATGTATATCTGTATATGTGATGTATGTCTGTATATGTGATGTATGTCTGTGTATGTGATGTATGACTGTATATGTGATGTATGACAGTATATGTGATGTATGACTGTATATGTGATGTATGTCTGTATATGTGATGTATGACTGTATATGTGATGTATGACTGTATATGTGATGTATGACTGTATATGTGATGTATGACTGTATATGTGATGTATGTCTGTATATGTGATGTATGACGGTATATGTGATGTATGTCTGTATATGTGATGTATGTCTGTATATGTGATGTATGACTGTATATGTGATGTATGACTGTATATGTGATGTATGACTGTATATGTGATGTATGACTGTATATGTGATGTATGTCTGTATATGTGATGTATGAAGGTATATGTGATGTATGACGGTATATGTGATGTATGTCTGTGTATGTGATGTATGACTGTATATGTGATGTATGACTGTATATGTGATGTATGACTGTATATGTGATGTATGACTGTATATGTGATGTATGACTGTATATGTGATGTATGACTGTATATGTGATGTATGACAGTATATGTGATGTATGACTGTGTATGTGATGTATGACTGTGTATGTGATGTATGACTGTGTATGTGATGTATGACTGTATATGTGATGTATAACTGTATATGTGATGTATGACAGTATATGTGATGTATGACTGTATATGTGATGTATGACTGTATATGTGATGCATGTCTGTATATGTGATGTATGACTATATGTGATGTATGTCTGTATATGTGATGTATATCTGTATATGTGATGTATGTCTGTATATGTGATGTATGTCTGTGTATGTGATGTATGACTGTATATGTGATGTATGACAGTATATGTGATGTATGACTGTATATGTGATGTATGTCTGTATATGTGATGTATGACTATATGTGATGTATGTCTGTATATGTGATGTATGTCTGTATATGTGATGTATGTCTGTGTATGTGATGTATGTCTGTGTATGTGATGTATGACAGTATATGTGATGTATGACTGTATATGTGATGTATGTCTGTGTATGTGATGTATGTCTGTGTATGTGATGTATGACTGTATATGTGATGTATGACAGTATATGTGATGTATGACTGTATATGTGATGTATGACTGTATATGTGATGTATGTCTGTATATGTGATGTATGACTATATGTGATGTATGTCTGTATATGTGATGTATGTCTGTATATGTGATGTATGACTGTATATGTGATGTATGTCTGTATATGTGATGTATATCTGTATATGTGATGTATGTCTGTGTATGTGATGTATGTCTGTGTATGTGATGTATGACAGTATATGTGATGTATGACTGTATATGTGATGTATGTCTGTGTATGTGATGTATGTCTGTGTATGTGATGTATGACTGTATATGTGATGTATGACTGTATATGTGATGTATGTCTGTATATGTGATGTATATCTGTATATGTGATGTATGTCTGTGTATGTGATGTATGTCTGTGTATGTGATGTATGACAGTATATGTGATGTATGACTGTATATGTGATGTATGTCTGTGTATGTGATGTATGTCTGTGTATGTGATGTATGACTGTATATGTGATGTATGACTGTATATGTGATGTATGTCTGTATATGTGATGTATGACGGTATATGTGATGTATGTCTGTGTATGTGATGTATGACTGTATATGTGATGTATGACTGTATATGTGATGTATGACTGTATATGTGATGTATGTCTGTATATGTGATGTATGACTGTATATGTGATGTATGACTGTATATGTGATGTATGACTGTATATGTGATGTATGTCTGTGTATGTGATGTATGACTGTATATGTGATGTATGTCTGTATATGTGATGTATGACTGTATATGTGATGTATGTCTGTATATGTGATGTATGTCTGTATATGTGATGTATATCTGTATATGTGATGTATGTCTGTGTATGTGATGTATGTCTGTGTATGTGATGTATGACAGTATATGTGATGTATGACTGTATATGTGATGTATGTCTGTGTATGTGATGTATGTCTGTGTATGTGATGTATGACTGTGTATGTGATGTATGACTGTGTATGTGATGTATGACTGTATATGTGATGTATGTCTGTATATGTGATGTATGACGGTATATGTGATGTATGTCTGTGTATGTGATGTATGACTGTATATGTGATGTATGACTGTATATGTGATGTATGACGGTATATGTGATGTATGACTGTATATGTGATGTATGACTGTATATGTGATGTATGACTGTATATGTGATGTATGTCTGTATATGTGATGTATGACGGTATATGTGATGTATGACGGTATATGTGATGTATGTCTGTGTATGTGATGTATGACTGTATATGTGATGTATGACTGTATATGTGATGTATGACTGTATATGTGATGTATGACTGTATATGTGATGTATGACTGTATATGTGATGTATGACAGTATATGTGATGTATGACTGTGTATGTGATGTATGACTGTGTATGTGATGTATGACTGTGTATGTGATGTATGACTGTATATGTGATGTATGACAGTATATGTGATGTATGACTGTATATGTGATGTATGACTGTATATGTGATGTATGTCTGTATATGTGATGTATGACTATATGTGATGTATGTCTGTATATGTGATGTATATCTGTATATGTGATGTATGTCTGTATATGTGATGTATGTCTGTGTATGTGATGTATGACTGTATATGTGATGTATGACAGTATATGTGATGTATGACTGTATATGTGATGTATGACTGTATATGTGATGTATGTCTGTATATGTGATGTATGACTATATGTGATGTATGTCTGTATATGTGATGTATGACTGTATATGTGATGTATGTCTGTATATGTGATGTATATCTGTATATGTGATGTATGTCTGTGTATGTGATGTATGACAGTATATGTGATGTATGACTGTATATGTGATGTATGTCTGTGTATGTGATGTATGTCTGTGTATGTGATGTATGACTGTATATGTGATGTATGACTGTATATGTGATGTATGTCTGTATATGTGATGTATATCTGTATATGTGATGTATGTCTGTGTATGTGATGTATGTCTGTGTATGTGATGTATGACAGTATATGTGATGTATGACTGTATATGTGATGTATGTCTGTGTATGTGATGTATGTCTGTGTATGTGATGTATGACTGTGTATGTGATGTATGACTGTATATGTGATGTATGACTGTATATGTGATGTATGACTGTATATGTGATGTATGTCTGTATATGTGATGTATGACGGTATATGTGATGTATGTCTGTGTATGTGATGTATGACTGTATATGTGATGTATGACTGTATATGTGATGTATGTCTGTATATGTGATGTATGACTGTATATGTGATGTATGACTGTATATGTGATGTATGACTGTATATGTGATGTATGACTGTATATGTGATGTATGTCTGTATATGTGATGTATGTCTGTATATGTGATGTATGACTGTATATGTGATGTATGACTGTATATGTGATGTATGTCTGTATATGTGATGTATCTCTGTATATGTGATGTATGTCTGTGTATGTGATGTATGTCTGTGTATGTGATGTATGACAGTATATGTGATGTATGACTGTATATGTGATGTATGTCTGTGTATGTGATGTATGTCTGTGTATGTGATGTATGACTGTGTATGTGATGTATGACTGTGTATGTGATGTATGACTGTGTATGTGATGTATGTCTGTATATGTGATGTATGACGGTATATGTGATGTATGTCTGTGTATGTGATGTAAGACTGTGTATGTGATGTATGACTGTGTATGTGATGTATGACGGTATATGTGATGTATGACTGTATATGTGATGTATGACGGTATATGTGATGTATGACTGTATATGTGATGTATGACGGTATATGTGATGTATGACTGTATATGTGATGTATGACTGTATATGTGATGTATGACTGTATATGTGATGTATGACGGTATATGTGATGTATGACTGTATATGTGATGTATGACGGTATATGTGATGTATGACTGTATATGTGATGTATGTCTGTGTATGTGATGTATGTCTGTGTATGTGATGTATGACTGTGTATGTGATGTATGACTGTGTATGTGATGTATGACTGTATATGTGATGTATGTCTGTTTATGTGATGTATGACGGTATATGTGATGTATGACTGTATATGTGATGTATGACGGTATATGTGATGTATGACTGTATATGTGATGTATGTCTGTGTATGTGATGTATGTCTGTGTATGTCTGTGTATGTGGTGTATGACTGTGTATGTGATGTATGACTGTATATGTGATGTATGACTGTATATGTGATGTATGACTGTATATGTGATGTATGTCTGTGTATGTGATGTATGACGGTATGTATGACTGTATATGTGATGTATGACTGTATATGTGATGTATGACTGTATATGTCATGTATGACTGTATATGTGATGTATGACTGTATATGTGATGTATGACTGTATATGTGATGTATGACTGTATATGTGATGTATGACTGTATATGTGATGTATGTCTGTGTATGTGATGTATGACGGTATATGTGATGTATGACTGTATATGTGGTGTATGACTGTATATGTGGTGTATGACTGTATGTGATGTATGACTGTATATGTGATGTATGACTGTATATGTGATGTATGTCTGTGTATGTGATGTATGACGGTATATGTGATGTATGACAGTATATGTGATGTATGACTGTATATGTGATGTATGACTGTATATGTGATGTATGACTGTACATGTGATGTATGACTGTATATGTGATGTATGACTATATGTGATGTATGACGGTATATGTGATGTATGACTGTATATGTGATGTATGTCTGTGTATGTGATGTATGTCTGTGTATGTGATGTATGACTGTGTATGTGATGTATGACTGTATATGTGATGTATGTCTGTATATGTGATGTATGACGGTATATGTGATGTATGTCTGTGTATGTGATGTATGACTGTGTATGTGATGTATGACTGTGTATGTGATGTATGACGGTATATGTGATGTATGACTGTATATGTGATGTATGACGGTATATGTGATGTATGACTGTATATGTGATGTATGACGGTATATGTGATGTATGACGGTATATGTGATGTATGACGGTATATGTGATGTATGACGGTATATGTGATGTATGACGGTATATGTGATGTATGACGGTATATGTGATGTATGACTGTATATGTGATGTATGACTGTATATGTGATGTATGACTGTATATGTGATGTATGTCTGTGTATGTGATGTATGTCTGTGTATGTGATGTATGTCTGTGTATGTGATGTATGTCTGTGTATGTGATGTATGTCTGTGTATGTGATGTATGACTGTGTATGTGATGTATGACTGTATATGTGATGTATGTCTGTATATGTGATGTATGTCTCTATATGTGATGTATGTCTGTATATGTGATGTATGACGGTATATGTGATGTATGACGGTATATGTGATGTATGACGGTATATGTGATGTATGACTGTATGTGTGATGTATGTCTCTGTATGTGATGTATGACTGTATATGTGATGTATGACTGTATATGTGATGTATGACTGTATATGTGATGTATGTCTGTATATGTGATGTATGTCTCTGTATGTGATGTATGTCTGTGTATGTGATGTATGTCTGTATATGTGGTGTATGACTGTATATGTGGTGTATGACTGTATGTGATGTATGACTGTATATGTGATGTATGTCTGTGTATGTGATGTATGACGGTATATGTGATGTATGACTGTATATGTGATGTATGACGGTATATGTGATGTATGACTGTATATGTGATGTATGACGGTATATGTGATGTATGACTGTATATGTGATGTATCACTGTATATGTGATGTATGACGGTATATGTGATGTATGACTGTATATGTGATGTATGACGGTATATGTGATGTATGACTGTATATGTGATGTATGTCTGTGTATGTGATGTATGTCTGTGTATGTGATGTATGACTGTGTATGTGGTGTATGACTGTGTATGTGATGTATGACTGTGTATGTGATGTATGACTGTGTATGTGATGTATGACTGTGTATGTGATGTATGACTGTGTATGTGATGTATGACTGTATATGTGATGTATGTCTGTGTATGTGATGTATGACGGTATATGTGATATATGTCTGTGTATGTGATGTATGTCTGTATATGTGGTGTATGACTGTATATGTGGTGTATGACTGTATGTGATGTATGACTGTATATGTGATGTATGACTGTATATGTGATGTATGTCTGTATATGTGATGTATGTCTGTGTATGTGATGTATGACGGTATATGTGATGTATGACTGTATATGTGGTGTATGACTGTATATGTGGTGTATGACTGTATGTGATGTATGACTGTATATGTGATGTATGACTGTATATGTGATGTATGTCTGTGTATGTGATGTATGACGGTATATGTGATGTATGACGGTATATGTGATGTATGACTGTATATGTGATGTATGACTGTATATGTGATGTATGACTGTACATGTGATGTATGACTGTATATGTGATGTATGACTATATGTGATGTATGACGGTATATGTGATGTATGACTGTATATGTGATGTATGTCTGTATATGTGATGTATGACTGTATATGTGATGTATGACTGTGTATGTGATGTATGACGGTATATGTGATGTATGACTGTATATGTGATGTATGACTATATGTGATGTATGACGGTATATGTGATGTATGACTGTATATGTGATGTATGACTGTATATGTGATGTATGACTGTACATGTGATGTATGACTGTATATGTGATGTATGACTATATGTGATGTATGACGGTATATGTGATGTATGACTGTATATGTGATGTATGACTGTATATGTGATGTATGACTGTATATGTGATGTATGACTGTGTATGTGATGTATGACGGTATATGTGATGTATGACTGTATATGTGATGTATGACTGTATATGTGATGTATGACTGTATATGTGATGTATGTCTGTATATGTGATGTATGACTGTATATGTGATGTATGACTGTATATGTGATGTATGACAGTATATGTGATGTATGACTGTATATGTGATGTATGTCTGTGTATGTGATGTATGTCTGTGTATGTGATGTATGGCTGTATATGTGATGTATGACTGTATATGTGATGTATGACTGTATATGTGATGTATGACTGTATATGTGATGTATGACTGTATATGTGATGTATGACTGTATATGTGATGTATGACTGTATATGTGATGTATGACTGTATATGTGATGTATGACGGTATATGTGATGTATGACGGTATATGTGATGTATGACTATATGTGATGTATGTCTGTATATGTGATGTATGTCTGTGTATGTGATGTATGACTGTATATGTGATGTATGACAGTATATGTGATGTATGACTGTATATGTGATGTACAGTATGTCTGTGTATGTGATGTATGTCTGTGTATGTGATGTATGACTGTATGTGATGTATGACTGTATATGTGATGTATGACTGTATATGTGATGTATGTCTGTGTATGTGATGTATGACGGTATATGTGATGTATGACTGTATATGTGATGTATGACTGTATATGTGTATATGTATGACTGTATATGTGTATATGTATGACTGTATATGTCTTTATATACATATATTATTCCCATCGTATGTAGATCTACGTTTATTAATAATGAGATATGAATTTCCCATCGGGTAACGTTACTTTTTTGTCTTTTTAATGGTTTATGTGTTTTATCTTCTGGATTCTTTCCAACTCTTCCGTTGTATCAGTTCCATGTGAAGGTTGTCTGGGTGATTCCCTTCATAAGTTACGTTTCCACCGGCTCTGGATCTATTACACGGTATATAAACCCAGCTGTTCTGGATCTATTACACAGTATATAAACCCAGCTGCTCTGGATCTATTACACGGTATATAAACCCAGCTGTTTTGGATCTATTACATGGTATATAAACACAGCTGTTCTGGATCTATTACACGTTATATAAACCCAGTTGTTCTGGATCTATTACACGTTATATAAACCCAGCTGTTCTGGATCTATTACACGGTATATAAACCCAGCCATTCTGGATCTATTACACGGTATATAAACCAAGCGGCTCTGGATCTTTTACACGGTATATAAACCCAGCTGTACTGGATCTATTACACGGTATATAAACCCAGCTGTTCTGGATCTATTACACAGTATATAAACCCAGCGGATCTGGATCTATTACACGGTATATAAACCCAGCTGTTCTGGATCTATTACACATTATATAAACCCAGCTGTTCTGGATCTATTACATGGTATATAAACTCAGCTGTTCTGGATCTATTATACGGTATATAAACCCAGCTGTTGTGGATCTATTACACGGTATATAAACCCAGCTGTTCTGGATCTATTACACGGTATATAAACCCAGCTGTTCTGGATCTATTACACGGTATATAAACTCAGCTGTTCTGGATCTATTACACGGTATATAAACTCAGCTGTTCTGGATCTATACACGGTATATAAACCCAGCTGTTCTGGATCTATTACACGGTATATAAACCCAGCGGCTCTGGATCTATTACACGATATATAAAACCAGCTGTTCTCGATCTATTACACGGTATATAAACCCAGCTGTTCTGGATCTATTACACAGTATATAAACCCATCTGTTCTGGATCTATTACACAGTATATAAACCCAGCTGTTCTGGATCTATTACACGGTATATAAACCCAGCTGTTCTGGATCTATTACACGCTATATAAACCCAGCTGTTCTGGATCTATTACACAGTATATAAACCCAGCTGTTCTGGATCTATTACACGCTATATAAACCCAGCTGTTCTGGATCTATTACACAGTATATAAACCCAGCTGTTCTGGATCTATTACACGGTATATAAACCCAGCGGTTCTGGATCTATTACACGCTATATAAACTCAGCTGTTCTGGATCTATTACACAGTATATAAACCCATCTGTTCTGGATCTATTACATGGTATATAAACCCATCTGTTCTGGATCTATTACATGGTATATAAACTCAGCTGTTCTGGATCTATTACACGGTATATAAACCCAGCTGTTCTGGATCTATTGCATGGTATATAAACCCAGCTGTTCTGGATCTATTACACGCTATATAAACCCAGCTGTTCTGGATCTATTACACAGTATATAAACCCAGCTGTTCTGGATCTATTACACGGTATATAAACCCATCTGTTCTGGATCTATTACATGGTATATAAACCCATCTGTTCTGGATCTATTACATGGTATATAAACTCAGCTGTTCTGGATCTATTACACGGTATATAAACCCAGCTGTTCTGGATCTATTGCATGGTATATAAACCCAGCTGTTCTGGATCTATTACACGCTATATAAACCCAGCTGTTCTGGATCTATTACACACTATATAAACCCAGCTGTTCTGGATCTATTACACAGTATATAAACCCAGCTGTTCTGGATCTATTACACGGTATATAAACCCAGCGGCTCTGGATCTATTACACGCTATTTAAACTCAGCTGTTCTGGATCTATTACACGGTATATAAACCCAGCGGCTCTGAATCTATTACACGGTATATAAACCCAGCGGCTCTGGATCTATTACATGGTATATAAACCCAGCTGTTCTGGATCTATTACACGGTATATAAACCCAGCTGTTCTGGATCTATTACACGCTACATAAACCCAGCTGTTCTGGATCTATTACATGGTATATAAACAAAGCTATTCTGGATCTATTACATGGTATATAAACCCAGCGGCTCTGGATCTATTACATGGTATATAAACCCAGCTGTTCTGGATCTATTACACGGTATATAAACCCAGCTGTTCTGGATCTATTACATGGTATATAAACCCAGCGGTTCTGGATCTATTACACGCTATATAAACCCAGCGGCTCTGGATCTATTACACGGTATAAAAACTCAGCTGTTCTGGATCTATTACACGGTATATAAACCCAGCGGCTCTGGATCTATTACACGGTATATAAACCCAGCGGCTCTGGATCTATTACACGGTATATAAACCCAGCTGTTCTGGATCTATTACATGGTATATAAACCCAGCTGTTCTGGATCTATTACACGGTATATAAACCCAGCTGTTCTGGATCTATTACATGGTATATAAACCCAGCTGTTCTGGATCTATTACACGGTATATAAACCCAGCTGTTCGTGATCTATTACACGGTATATAAACCCAGCGGCTCTGGATCTATTACACGGTATATAAACCCAGCGGCTCTGGATCTATTACATGGTATATAAACCTAGCTGTTCTGGATCTATTACACGCTATATAAACCCAGCTGTTCTGGATCTATTACACAGTATATAAACCCAGCTGTTCTGGATCTATTACACGGTATATAAACCCAGCGGCTCTGGATCTTTTACACGCTATATAAACTCAGCTGTTCTGGATCTATTACACGGTATATAAACCCAGCTGTTCTGGATCTATTACATGGTATATAAACCCAGCGGTTCTGGATCTATTACACGCTATATAAACTCAGCTGTTCTGGATCTATTACACAGTATATAAACCCATCTGTTCTGGATCTATTACATGGTATATAAACCCATCTGTTCTGGATCTATTACATGGTATATAAACTCAGCTGTTCTGGATCTATTACACGGTATATAAACCCAGCTGTTCTGGATCTATTGCATGGTATATAAACCCAGCTGTTCTGGATCTATTACACGCTATATAAACCCAGCTGTTCTGGATCTATTACACAGTATATAAACCCAGCTGTTCTGGATCTATTACACGGTATATAAACCAGCTGTTCTGGATCTATTACACACTATATAAACCCAGCTGTTCTGGATCTATTACACAGTATATAAACCCAGCTGTTCTGGATCTATTACACGGTATATAAACCCAGCGGCTCTGGATCTATTACATGGTATATAAACCCAGCTGTTCTGGATCTATTACACGGTATATAAACCCAGCTGTTCTGGATCTATTACACGCTACATAAACCCAGCTGTTCTGGATCTATTACATGGTATATAAACAAAGCTATTCTGGATCTATTACATGGTATATAAACTCAGCTGTTCTGGATCTATTACACGGTATATAAACCCAGCTGTTCTGGATCTATTACATGGTATATAAACCCAGCGGCTCTGGATCTATTACACGCTATATAAACCCAGCGGCTCTGGATCTATTACACGGTATAAAAACTCAGCTGTTCTGGATCTATTACACGGTATATAAACCCAGCGGCTCTGGATCTATTACACGGTATATAAACCCAGCGGCTCTGGATCTATTACATGGTATATAAACTCAGCTGTTCTGGATCTATTACACGCTATATAAACCCAGCTGTTCTGGATCTATTACACGCTATATAAACCCAGCTGTTCTGGATCTATTACACAGTATATAAACCCAGCTGTTCTGGATCTATTACACGGTATATAAACCCAGCGGCTCTGGATCTATTACACGCTATATAAACTCAGCTGTTCTGGATCTATTACACGGTATATAAACCCAGCTGTTCTGGATCTATTACATGGTAAATAAACCCATCTGTTCTGGATCTATTACATGGTATATAAACTCAGCTGTTCTGGATCTATTACATGGTATATAAACCCAGCTGTTCTGGATCTATTACACGGTATATAAACCCAGCTGTTCTGGATCTATTACACGCTATATAAACCCAGCTGTTTTGGATCTATTACACAGTATATAAACCCAGCTGTTCTGGATCTATTACACGGTATATAAACCCAGCTGTTCTGGATCTATTACACGCTATATAAACCCAGCTGTTCTGGATCTATTACACAGTATATAAACCCAGCTGTTCTGGATCTATTACACGGTATATAAATCCAGCGGCTCTGGATCTATTACACGCTATATAAACTCAGCTGTTCTGGATCTATTACACGGTATATAAACCCATCGGCTCTGACTCTATTACACGGTATAAAAAACCAGCGGCTCTGGATCTATTACATGGTATATAAACCCAGCTGTTCTGGATCTATTACACGGTATATAAACCCAGCTGTTCTGGATCTATTACACGCTACATAAACCCAGCTGTTCTGGATCTATTACATGGTATATAAACCCAGCTATTCTGGATCTATTACATGGTATATAAACCCAGCGGCTCTGGATCTATTACATGGTATATAAACCCAGCTGTTCTGGATCTATTACACGGTATATAAACCCAGCTATTCTGGATCTATTACATGGTATATAAACCCAGCGGCTCTGGATCTATTACACGCTATATAAACCCAGCGGCTCTGGATCTATTACACGGTATAAAAACTCAGCTGTTCTGGATCTATTACACGGTATATAAACCCAGCGGCTCTGGATCTATTACACGGTATATAAACCCAGCGGCTCTGGATCTATTACACGGTATATAAACCCAGCTGTTCTGGATCTATTACATGGTATATAAACCCAGCTGTTCTGGATCTATTACATGGTATATAAGCCCAGCTGTTCTGGATCTATTACACGGTATATAAACCCAGCTGTTCGTGATCTATTACACGGTATAAAAACTCAGTTGTTCTGGATCTATTACACGGTATATAAACCCAGCTGTTCTGGATCTATTACATGGTATATAAACACAGCTGTTCTGGATCTATTACACGTTATATAAACCCAGTTGTTCTGGATCTATTACACGTTATATAAACCCAGCTGTTCTGGATCTATTACACGGTATATAAACCCAGCCATTCTGGATCTATTACACGGTATATAAACCAAGCGGCTCTGGATCTTTTACACGGTATATAAACCCAGCTGTTCTGGATCTATTACACGGTATATAAACCCAGCTGTTCTGGATCTATTACACATTATATAAACCCAGCTGTTCTGGATCTATTACATGGTATATAAACTCAGCTGTTCTGGATCTATTATACGGTATATAAAGCCAGCTGTTCTGGATCTATTACACGGTATATAAACCCAGCTGTTCTGGATCTATTACACGCTATATAAACCCAGCTGTTCTGGATCTATTACACAGTATATAAACCCAGCTGTTCTGGATCTATTACACGCTATATAAACCCAGCTGTTCTGGATCTATTACACAGTATATAAACCCAGCTGTTCTGGATCTATTACACGGTATATAAACCCAGCGGTTCTGGATCGATTACACGCTATATAAACTCAGCTGTTCTGGATCTATTACACGGTATATAAACCCATCTGTTCTGGATCTATTACATGGTATATAAACCCATCTGTTCTGGATCTATTACATGGTATATAAACTCAGCTGTTCTGGATCTATTACACGGTATATAAACCCAGCTGTTCTGGATCTATTACATGGTATATAAACCCAGCGGCTCTGGATCTATTACACGCTATATAAACCCAGCGGCTCTGGATCTATTACACAGTATAAAAACTCAGCTGTTCTGGATCTATTACACGGTATATAAACCCAGCGGCTCTGGATCTATTACACGGTATATAAACCCAGCGGCTCTGGATCTATTACACGGTATATAAACCCAGCTGTTCTGGATCTATTACATGGTATATAAACCCAGCTGTTCTGGATCTATTACATGGTATATAAGCCCAGCTGTTCTGGATCTATTACACGGTATATAAACCCAGCTGTTCGTGATCTATTACACGGTATAAAAACTCAGCTGTTCTGGATCTATTACACGGTATATAAACCCAGCTGTTCTGGATCTATTACATGGTATATAAACACAGCTGTTCTGGATCTATTACACGTTATATAAACCCAGTTGTTCTGGATCTATTACACGTTATATAAACCCAGCTGTTCTGGATCTATTACACGGTATATAAACCCAGCCATTCTGGATCTATTACACGGTATATAAACCAAGCGGCTCTGGATCTTTTACACGGTATATAAACCCAGCTGTTCTGGATCTATTACACGGTATATAAACCCAGCTGTTCTGGATCTATTACACAGTATATAAACCCAGCGGATCTGGATCTATTACACGGTATATAAACCCAGCTGTTCTGGATCTATTACACATTATATAAACCCAGCTGTTCTGGATCTATTACATGGTATATAAACTCAGCTGTTCTGGATCTATTATACGGTACATAAAGCCAGCTGTTCTGGATCTATTACACGGTATATAAACCCAGCTGTTCTGGATCTATTACACGCTATATAAACCCAGCTGTTCTGGATCTATTACACAGTATATAAACCCAGCTGTTCTGGATCTATTACACGCTATATAAACCCAGTTGTTCTGGATCTATTACACAGTATATAAACCCAGCTGTTCTGGATCTATTACACGGTATATAAACCCAGTGGTTCTGGATCGATTACACGCTATATAAACTCAGCTGTTCTGGATCTATTACACGGTATATAAACCCATCTGTTCTGGATCTATTACATGGTATATAAACCCATCTGTTCTGGATCTATTACATGGTATATAAACTCAGCTGTTCTGGATCTATTACACGGTATATAAACCCAGCTGTTCTGGATCTATTGCATGGTATATAAACCCAGCTGTTCTGGATCTATTACACGCTATATAAACCCAGCTGTTCTGGATCTATTACACAGTATATAAACCCAGCTGTTCTGGATCTATTACACGGTATATAAACCCAGCTGTTCTGGATCTATTACACACTATATAAACCCAGCTGTTCTGGATCTATTACACAGTATATAAACCCAGCTGTTCTGGATCTATTACACGGTATATAAACCCAGCGGCTCTGGATCTATTACACGCTATTTAAACTCAGCTGTTCTGGATCTATTACACGGTATATAAACCCAGCGGCTCTGAATCTATTACACGGTATATAAACCCAGCGGCTCTGGATCTATTACATGGTATATAAACCCAGCTGTTCTGGATCTATTACACGGTATATAAACCCAGCTGTTCTGGATCTATTACACGCTACATAAACCCAGCTGTTCTGGATCTATTACATGGTATATAAACAAAGCTATTCTGGATCTATTACATGGTATATAAACCCAGCGGCTCTGGATCTATTACATGGTATATAAACCCAGCTGTTCTGGATCTATTACACGGTATATAAACCCAGCTGTTCTGGATCTATTACATGGTATATAAACCCAGCGGCTCTGGATCTATTACACGCTATATAAACCCAGCGGCTCTGGATCTATTACACGGTATAAAAACTCAGCTGTTCTGGATCTATTACACGGTATATAAACCCAGCGGCTCTGGATCTATTACACGGTATATAAACCCAGCGGCTCTGGATCTATTACACGGTATATAAACCCAGCTGTTCTGGATCTATTACATGGTATATAAACCCAGCTGTTCTGGATCTATTACACGGTATATAAACCCAGCTGTTCATGATCTATTACACGGTATATAAACCCAGCGGCTCTGGATCTATTACACGGTATATAAACCCAGCGGCTCTGGATCTATTACATGGTATATAAACCCAGCTGTTCTGGATCTATTACACGCTATATAAACCCAGCTGTTCTGGATCTATTACACGCTATATAAACCCAGTTGTTCTGGATCTATTACACAGTATATAAACCCAGCTGTTCTGGATCTATTACATGGTATATAAACCCAGCTGTTCTGGATCTATTACACGGTATATAAACCCAGCTGTTCTGGATCTATTACACGCTATATAAACCCAGCTGTTTTGGATCTATTACACAGTATATAAACCCAGCTGTTCTGGATCTATTACACGGTATATAAACCCAGCTGTTCTGGATCTATTACACGCTATATAAACCCAGCTGTTCTGGATCTATTACACAGTATATAAACCCAGCTGTTCTGGATCTATTACACGGTATATAAACCCAGCGGCTCTGGATCTATTACACGCTATATAAACTCAGCTGTTCTGGATCTATTGCACGGTATATAAACCCATCGGCTCTGACTCTATTACACGGTATAAAAAACCAGCGGCTCTGGATCTATTACATGGTATATAAACCCAGCTGTTCTGGATCTATTACACGGTATATAAACCCAGCTGTTCTGGATCTATTACATGGTATATAAACCCAGCGGCTCTGGATCTATTACACGCTATATAAACCCAGCGGCTCTGGATCTATTACACGGTATAAAAACCCAGCTGTTCTGGATCTATTACATGGTATATAAACCCAGCTGTTCTGGATCTATTACACGGTATATAAACCCAGCTGTTCTGGATCTATTACACGGTATATAAACCCAGCTGTTCTGGATCTATTACACGGTATATAAACCCAGCTGTTCCTGATCTATTACACGGTATATAAACCCAGCGGCTCTGGATCTATTACACGGTATATAAACCCAGCGGCTCTGGATCTATTACATGGTATATAAACCCAGCTGTTCTGGATCTATTACATGCTATATAAACCCAGCTGTTCTGGATCTATTACACGCTATATAAACCCAGCTGTTCTGGATCTATTACACAGTATATAAACCCAGCTGTTCTGGATCTATTACACGCTATATAAACCCAGCTGTTCTGGATCTATTACACGCTATATAAACCCAGCTGTTTTGGATCTATGACACAGTATATAAACCCAGCTGTTCTGGATCTATTACACGGTATATAAACCCAGCTGTTCTGGATCTATTACACGCTATATAAACCCAGCTGTTCTGGATCTATTACACAGTATATAAACCCAGCTGTTCTGGATCTATTACACGGTATATAAACCCAGCGGCTCTGGATCTATTACACGCTATATAAACTCAGCTGTTCTGGATCTATTACACAGTATATAAACCCATCGGCTCTGACTCTATTACACGGTATAAAAAACCAGCGGCTCTGGATCTATTACATGGTATATAAACCCAGCTGTTCTGGATCTATTACACGCTACATAAACCCAGCTGTTCTGGATCTATTACATGGTATATAAACCCAGCTATTCTGGATCTATTACATGGTATATAAATCCAGCGGCTCTGGATCTATTACATAGTATATAAACCCAGCTGTTCTGGATCTATTACACGGTATATAAACCCAGCTATTCTGGATCTATTACATGGTATATAAACCCAGCGGCTCTGGATCTATTACACGCTATATAAACCCAGCGGCTCTGGATCTATTACACGGTATAAAAACTCAGCTGTTCTGGATCTATTACACGGTATATAAACCCAGCGGCTCTGGATCTATTACACGGTATATAAACCCAGCGGCTCTGGATCTATTACACGGTATATAAACCCAGCTGTTCTGGATCTATTACATGGTATATAAACCCAGCTGTTCTGGATCTATTACATGGTATATAAGCCCAGCTGTTCTGGATCTATTACACGGTATATAAACCCAGCTGTTCGTGATCTATTACACGGTATAAAAACTCAGCTGTTCTGGATCTATTACACGGTATATAAACCCAGCTGTTCTGGATCTATTACATGGTATATAAACACAGCTGTTCTGGATCTATTACACGTTATATAAACCCAGTTGTTCTGGATCTATTACACGTTATATAAACCCAGCTGTTCTGGATCTATTACACGGTATATAAACCCAGCCATTCTGGATCTATTACACGGTATATAAACCAAGCGGCTCTGGATCTCTTACACGGTATATAAACCCAGCTGTTCTGGATCTATTACACGGTATATAAACCCAGCTGTTCTGGATCTATTACACAGTATATAAACCCAGCGGATCTGGATCTATTACACGGTATATAAACCCAGCTGTTCTGGATCTATTACACATTATATAAACCCAGCTGTTCTGGATCTATTACATGGTATATAAACTCAGCTGTTCTGGATCTATTATATGGTATATAAACCCAGCTGTTGTGGATCTATTACACGGTATATAAACCCAGCTGTTCTGGATCTATTACACGGTATATAAACCCAGCTGTTCTGGATCTATTACACGGTATATAAACTCAGCTGTTCTGGATCTATTACACGGTATATAAACTCAGCTGTTCTGGATCTATACACGGTATATAAACCCAGCTGTTCTGGATCTATTACACGGTATATAAACCCAGCGGCTCTGAATCTATTACACGATATATAAAACCAGCTGTTCTCGATCTATTACATGGTATATAAACCCAGCTGTTCTGGATCTATTACACAGTATATAAACCCATCTGTTCTGGATCTATTACACGGTATATAAACTCAGCTGTTCTGGATCTATTACACAGTATATAAACCCAGCTGTTCTGGATCTATTACACGGTATATAAACCCAGCTGTTCTGGATCTATTACACGCTATATAAACCCAGCTGTTCTGGATCTATTACACAGTATATAAACCCAGCTGTTCTGGATCTATTACACGGTATATAAACCCAGCGGCTCTGGATCTATTACACGCTATATAAACTCAGCTGTTCTGGATCTATTGCACGGTATATAAACCCATCGGCTCTGACTCTATTACACGGTATAAAAAACCAGCGGCTCTGGATCTATTACATGGTATATAAACCCAGCTGTTCTGGATCTATTACACGATATATAAACCCAGCTGTTCTGGATCTATTACATGGTATATAAACCCAGCGGCTCTGGATCTATTACACGCTATATAAACCCAGCGGCTCTGGATTTATTACACGGTATAAAAACTCAGCTGTTCTGGATCTATTACACGGTATATAAACCCAGCGGCTCTGGATCTATTACACGGTATATAAACCCAGCTGTTCTGGATCTATACACGGTATATAAACCCAGCTGTTCTGGATCTATTACACGGTATATAAACCCAGCGGCTCTGAATCTATTACACGATATATAAAACCAGCTGTTCTCGATCTATTACATGGTATATAAACCCAGCTGTTCTGGATCTATTACACAGTATATAAACCCATCTGTTCTGGATCTATTACACGGTATATAAACTCAGCTGTTCTGGATCTATTACACAGTATATAAACCCAGCTGTTCTGGATCTATTACACGGTATATAAACCCAGCGGCTCTGGATCTATTACACGCTATATAAACTCAGCTGTTCTGGATCTATTGCACGGTATATAAACCCATCGGCTCTGACTCTATTACACGGTATAAAAAACCAGCGGCTCTGGATCTATTACATGGTATATAAACCCAGCTGTTCTGGATCTATTACACGATATATAAACCCAGCTGTTCTGGATCTATTACATGGTATATAAACCCAGCGGCTCTGGATCTATTACACGCTATATAAACCCAGCGGCTCTGGATCTATTACACGGTATAAAAACTCAGCTGTTCTGGATCTATTACACGGTATATAAACCCAGCGGCTCTGGATCTATTACACGGTATATAAACCCAGCGGCTCTGAATCTATTACACGGTATATAAACCCAGCTGTTCTGGATCTATTACATGGTATATAAACCCAGCTGTTCTGGATCTATTACACGATATATAAACCCAGCTGTTCTGGATCTATTACATGGTATATAAACCCAGCGGCTCTGGATCTATTACACGCTATATAAACCCAGCGGCTCTGGATTTATTACACGGTATAAAAACTCAGCTGTTCTGGATCTATTACACGGTATATAAACCCAGCGGCTCTGGATCTATTACACGGTATATAAACCCAGCTGTTCTGGATCTATACACGGTATATAAACCCAGCTGTTCTGGATCTATTACACGGTATATAAACCCAGCGGCTCTGAATCTATTACACGATATATAAAACCAGCTGTTCTCGATCTATTACATGGTATATAAACCCAGCTGTTCTGGATCTATTACACAGTATATAAACCCATCTGTTCTGGATCTATTACACGGTATATAAACTCAGCTGTTCTGGATCTATTACACAGTATATAAACCCAGCTGTTCTGGATCTATTACACGGTATATAAACCCAGCGGCTCTGGATCTATTACACGCTATATAAACTCAGTTGTTCTGGATCTATTGCACGGTATATAAACCCATCGGCTCTGACTCTATTACACGGTATAAAAAACCAGCGGCTCTGGATCTATTACATGGTATATAAACCCAGCTGTTCTGGATCTATTACACGATATATAAACCCAGCTGTTCTGGATCTATTACATGGTATATAAACCCAGCGGCTCTGGATCTATTACACGCTATATAAACCCAGCGGCTCTGGATCTATTACACGGTATAAAAACTCAGCTGTTCTGGATCTATTACACGGTATATAAACCCAGCGGCTCTGGATCTATTACACGGTATATAAACCCAGCGGCTCTGAATCTATTACACGGTATATAAACCCAGCTGTTCTGGATCTATTACATGGTATATAAACCCAGCTGTTCTGGATCTATTACACGGTATATAAACCCAGCTGTTCTGGATCTATTACACGGTATATAAACCCAGCTGTTCTGGATCTATTACACGGTATATAAACCCAGCTGTTCGTGATCTATTACACGGTATATAAACCCAGCGGCTCTGGATCAATTACACGGTATATAAACCCAGCGGCTCTGGATCTATTACATGGTATATAAACCCAGCTGTTCTGGATCTATTACATGCTATATAAACCCAGCTGTTCTGGATCTATTACACGCTATATAAACCCAGCTGTTCTGGATCTATTACACAGTATATAAACCCAGCTGTTCTGGATCTATTACATGGTATATAAACCCAGCTGTTCTGGATCTATTACACGGTATATAAACCCAGCTGTTCTGGATCTATTACACGCTATATAAACCCAGCTGTTTTGGATCTATTACACAGTATATAAACCCAGCTGTTCTGGATCTATTACACGGTATATAAACCCAGCTGTTCTGGATCTATTACACGCTATATAAACCCAGCTGTTCTGGATCTATTACACAGTATATAAACCCAGCTGTTCTGGATCTATTACACGGTATATAAACCCAGCGGCTCTGGATCTATTACACGCTATATAAACTCAGCTGTTCTGGATCTATTACACAGTATATAAACCCATCGGCTCTGACTCTATTACACGGTATAAAAAACCAGCGGCTCTGGATCTATTACATGGTATATAAACCCAGCTGTTCTGGATCTATTACACGGTATATAAACCCAGCTGTTCTGGATCTATTACACGCTACATAAACCCAGCTGTTCTGGATCTATTACATGGTATATAAACCCAGCTATTCTGGATCTATTACATGGTATATAAACCCAGCGGCTCTGGATCTATTACATGGTATATAAACCCAGCTGTTCTGGATCTATTACACGGTATATAAACCCAGCTGTTCTGGATCTATTACATGGTATATAAACACAGCTGTTCTGGATCTATTACACGTTATATAAACCCAGTTGTTCTGGATCTATTACACGTTATATAAACCCAGCTGTTCTGGATCTATTACACGGTATATAAACCCAGCCATTCTGGATCTATTACACGGTATATAAACCAAGCGGCTCTGGATCTTTTACACGGTATATAAACCCAGCTGTTCTGGATCTATTACACGGTATATAAACCCAGCTGTTCTGGATCTATTACACAGTATATAAACCCAGCGGATCTGGATCTATTACACGGTATATAAACCCAGCTGTTCTGGATCTATTACACATTATATAAACCCAGCTGTTCTGGATCTATTACATGGTATATAAACTCAGCTGTTCTGGATCTATTATATGGTATATAAACCCAGCTGTTGTGGATCTATTACACGGTATATAAACCCAGCTGTTCTGGATCTATTACACGGTATATAAACCCAGCTGTTCTGGATCTATTACACGGTATATAAACTCAGCTGTTCTGGATCTATTACACGGTATATAAACTCAGCTGTTCTGGATCTATACACGGTATATAAACCCAGCTGTTCTGGATCTATTACACGGTATATAAACCCAGCGGCTCTGAATCTATTACACGATATATAAAACCAGCTGTTCTCGATCTATTACATGGTATATAAACCCAGCTGTTCTGGATCTATTACACAGTATATAAACCCATCTGTTCTGGATCTATTACACGGTATATAAACTCAGCTGTTCTGGATCTATTACACAGTATATAAACCCAGCTGTTCTGGATCTATTACACGGTATATAAACCCAGCTGTTCTGGATCTATTACACGCTATATAAACCCAGCTGTTCTGGATCTATTACACAGTATATAAACCCAGCTGTTCTGGATCTATTACACGCTATATAAACCCAGCTGTTCTGGATCTATTACACGGTATACAAACCCATCTGTTCTGGATCTATTACATGGTATATAAACCCATCTGTTCTGGATCTATTACATGGTATATAAACTCAGCTGTTCTGGATCTATTACACGGTATATAAACCCAGCTGTTCTGGATCTATTACATGGTATATAAACCCAGCTGTTCTGGATCTATTACACGCTATATAAACCCAGCTGTTCTGGATCTATTACACGGTATATAAACCCAGCTGTTCTGGATCTATTACACGCTATATAAACCCAGCTGTTCTGGATCTATTACACAGTATATAAACCCAGCTGTTCTGGATCTATTACACGGTATATAAACCCAGCGGCTCTGGATCTATTACACGCTATTTAAACTCAGCTGTTCTGGATCTATTACACGGTATATAAACCCAGCGGCTCTGAATCTATTACACGGTATATAAACCCAGCGGCTCTGGATCTATTACATGGTATATAAACCCAGTTGTTCTGGATCTATTACACGGTATATAAACCCAGCTGTTCTGGATCTATTACACGCTACATAAACTCAGCTGTTCTGGATCTATTACATGGTATATAAACCCAGCTATTCTGGATCTATTACATGGTATATAAACCCAGCGGCTCTGGATCTATTACATGGTATATAAACCCAGCTGTTCTGGATCTATTACACGGTATATAAACCCAGCTGTTCTGGATCTATTACATGGTATATAAACCCAGCGGCTCTGGATCTATTACACGCTATATAAACCCAGCGGCTCTGGATCTATTACACGGTATAAAAACTCAGCTGTTCTGGATCTATTACACGGTATATAAACCCAGCGGCTCTGGATCTATTACACGGTATATAAACCCAGCGGCTCTGGATCTATTACACGGTATATAAACCCAGCTGTTCTGGATCTATTACATGGTATATAAACCCAGCTGTTCTGGATCTATTACACGGTATATAAACCCAGCTGTTCTGGATCTATTACATGGTATATAAACCCAGCTGTTCTGGATCTATTACACGGTATATAAACCCAGCTGTTCGTGATCTATTACACGGTATATAAACCCAGCGGCTCTGGATCTATTACACGGTATATAAACCCAGCTGTTCTGGATCTATTACATGGTATATAAACCCAGCTGTTCTGGATCTATTACACGGTATATAAACCCAGCTGTTCTGGATCTATTACACGGTATATAAACCCAGCTGTTCTGGATCTATTACACGGTATATAAACCCAGCTGTTCGTGATCTATTACACGGTATATAAACCCAGCGGCTCTGGATCTATTACACGGTATATAAACCCAGCGGCTCTGGATCTATTACATGGTATATAAACCCAGCTGTTCTGGATCTATTACATGCTATATAAACCCAGCTGTTCTGGATCTATTACACGCTATATAAACCCAGCTGTTCTGGATCTATTACACAGTATATAAACCCAGCTGTTCTGGATCTATTACATGGTATATAAACCCAGCTGTTCTGGATCTATTACACGGTATATAAACCCAGCTGTTCTGGATCTATTACACACTATATAAACCCAGCTGTTTTGGATCTATTACACAGTATATAAACCCAGCTGTTCTGGATCTATTACACGGTATATAAACCCAGCTGTTCTGGATCTATTACACGCTATATAAACCCAGCTGTTCTGGATCTATTACACAGTATATAAACCCAGCTGTTCTGGATCTATTACACAGTATATAAACCCAGCGGCTCTGGATCTATTACACGCTATATAAACTCAGCTGTTCTGGATCTATTACACAGTATATAAACCCATCGGCTTTGACTCTATTACACGGTATAAAAAACCAGCGGCTCTGGATCTATTACATGGTATATAAACCCAGCTGTTCTGGATCTATTACACGGTATATAAACCCAGCTGTTCTGGATCTATTACACGCTACATAAACCCAGCTGTTCTGGATCTATTACATGGTATATAAACCCAGCTATTCTGGATCTATTACATGGTATATAAACCCAGCGGCTCTGGATCTATTACATGGTATATAAACCCAGCTGTTCTGGATCTATTACACGGTATATAAACCCAGCTATTCTGGATCTATTACACGGTATATAAACCCAGCCATTCTGGATCTATTACACGGTATATAAACCAAGCGGCTCTGGATCTTTTACACGGTATATAAACCCAGCTGTTCTGGATCTATTACACGGTATATAAACCCAGCTGTTCTGGATCTATTACACAGTATATAAACCCAGCGGATCTGGATCTATTACACGGTATATAAACCCAGCTGTTCTGGATCTATTACACATTATATAAACCCAGCTGTTCTGGATCTATTACATGGTATATAAACTCAGCTGTTCTGGATCTATTATATGGTATATAAACCCAGCTGTTGTGGATCTATTACACGGTATATAAACCCAGCTGTTCTGGATCTATTACACGGTATATAAACCCAGCTGTTCTGGATCTATTACACGGTATATAAACTCAGCTGTTCTGGATCTATTACACGGTATATAAACTCAGCTGTTCTGGATCTATACACGGTATATAAACCCAGCTGTTCTGGATCTATTACACGGTATATAAACCCAGCGGCTCTGAATCTATTACACGATATATAAAACCAGCTGTTCTCGATCTATTACATGGTATATAAACCCAGCTGTTCTGGATCTATTACACAGTATATAAACCCATCTGTTCTGGATCTATTACACGGTATATAAACTCAGCTGTTCTGGATCTATTACACAGTATATAAACCCAGCTGTTCTGGATCTATTACACGGTATATAAACCCAGCTGTTCTGGATCTATTACACGCTATATAAACCCAGCTGTTCTGGATCTATTACACAGTATATAAACCCAGCTGTTCTGGATCTATTACACGCTATATAAACCCAGCTGTTCTGGATCTATTACACGGTATACAAACCCATCTGTTCTGGATCTATTACATGGTATATAAACCCATCTGTTCTGGATCTATTACATGGTATATAAACTCAGCTGTTCTGGATCTTTTACACGGTATATAAACCCAGCTGTTCTGGATCTATTACATGGTATATAAACCCAGCTGTTCTGGATCTATTACACGCTATATAAACCCAGCTGTTCTGGATCTATTACACGGTATATAAACCCAGCTGTTCTGGATCTATTACACGCTATATAAACCCAGCTGTTCTGGATCTATTACACAGTATATAAACCCAGCTGTTCTGGATCTATTACACGGTATATAAACCCAGCGGCTCTGGATCTATTACACGCTATTTAAACTCAGCTGTTCTGGATCTATTACACGGTATATAAACCCAGCGGCTCTGAATCTATTACACGGTATATAAACCCAGCGGCTCTGGATCTATTACATGGTATATAAACCCAGTTGTTCTGGATCTATTACACGGTATATAAACCCAGCTGTTCTGGATCTATTACACGCTACATAAACTCAGCTGTTCTGGATCTATTACATGGTATATAAACCCAGCTATTCTGGATCTATTACATGGTATATAAACCCAGCGGCTCTGGATCTATTACATGGTATATAAACCCAGCTGTTCTGGATCTATTACACGGTATATAAACCCAGCTGTTCTGGATCTATTACATGGTATATAAACCCAGCGGCTCTGGATCTATTACACGCTATATAAACCCAGCGGCTCTGGATCTATTACACGGTATAAAAACTCAGCTGTTCTGGATCTATTACACGGTATATAAACCCAGCGGCTCTGGATCTATTACACGGTATATAAACCCAGCGGCTCTGGATCTATTACACGGTATATAAACCCAGCTGTTCTGGATCTATTACATGGTATATAAACCCAGCTGTTCTGGATCTATTACACGGTATATAAACCCAGCTGTTCTGGATCTATTACATGGTATATAAACCCAGCTGTTCTGGATCTATTACACGGTATATAAACCCAGCTGTTCGTGATCTATTACACGGTATATAAACCCAGCGGCTCTGGATCTATTACACGGTATATAAACCCAGCTGTTCTGGATCTATTACATGGTATATAAACCCAGCTGTTCTGGATCTATTACACGGTATATAAACCCAGCTGTTCTGGATCTATTACACGGTATATAAACCCAGCTGTTCTGGATCTATTACACGGTATATAAACCCAGCTGTTCGTGATCTATTACACGGTATATAAACCCAGCGGCTCTGGATCTATTACACGGTATATAAACCCAGCGGCTCTGGATCTATTACATGGTATATAAACCCAGCTGTTCTGGATCTATTACATGCTATATAAACCCAGCTGTTCTGGATCTATTACACGCTATATAAACCCAGCTGTTCTGGATCTATTACACAGTATATAAACCCAGCTGTTCTGGATCTATTACATGGTATATAAACCCAGCTGTTCTGGATCTATTACACGGTATATAAACCCAGCTGTTCTGGATCTATTACACACTATATAAACCCAGCTGTTTTGGATCTATTACACAGTATATAAACCCAGCTGTTCTGGATCTATTACACGGTATATAAACCCAGCTGTTCTGGATCTATTACACGCTATATAAACCCAGCTGTTCTGGATCTATTACACAGTATATAAACCCAGCTGTTCTGGATCTATTACACAGTATATAAACCCAGCGGCTCTGGATCTATTACACGCTATATAAACTCAGCTGTTCTGGATCTATTACACAGTATATAAACCCATCGGCTTTGACTCTATTACACGGTATAAAAAACCAGCGGCTCTGGATCTATTACATGGTATATAAACCCAGCTGTTCTGGATCTATTACACGGTATATAAACCCAGCTGTTCTGGATCTATTACACGCTACATAAACCCAGCTGTTCTGGATCTATTACATGGTATATAAACCCAGCTATTCTGGATCTATTACATGGTATATAAACCCAGCGGCTCTGGATCTATTACATGGTATATAAACCCAGCTGTTCTGGATCTATTACACGGTATATAAACCCAGCTATTCTGGATCTATTACATGGTATATAAACCCAGCGGCTCTGGATCTATTACACGCTATATAAACCCAGCGGCTCTGGATCTATTACACGGTATAAAAACTCAGCTGTTCTGGATCTATTACACGGTATATAAACCCAGCGGCTCTGGATCTATTACACGGTATATAAACACAGCTGTTCTGGATCTATTACACGTTATATAAACCCAGTTGTTCTGGATCTATTACACGTTATATAAACCCAGCTGTTCTGGATCTATTACACGGTATATAAACCCAGCCATTCTGGATCTATTACACGGTATATAAACCAAGCGGCTCTGGATCTTTTACACGGTATATAAACCCAGCTGTTCTGGATCTATTACACGGTATATAAACCCAGCTGTTCTGGATCTATTACACAGTATATAAACCCAGCGGATCTGGATCTATTACACGGTATATAAACCCAGCTGTTCTGGATCTATTACACATTATATAAACCCAGCTGTTCTGGATCTATTACATGGTATATAAACTCAGCTGTTCTGGATCTATTATATGGTATATAAACCCAGCTGTTGTGGATCTATTACACGGTATATAAACCCAGCTGTTCTGGATCTATTACACGGTATATAAACCCAGCTGTTCTGGATCTATTACACGGTATATAAACTCAGCTGTTCTGGATCTATTACACGGTATATAAACTCAGCTGTTCTGGATCTATACACGGTATATAAACCCAGCTGTTCTGGATCTATTACACGGTATATAAACCCAGCGGCTCTGAATCTATTACACGATATATAAAACCAGCTGTTCTCGATCTATTACATGGTATATAAACCCAGCTGTTCTGGATCTATTACACAGTATATAAACCCATCTGTTCTGGATCTATTACACGGTATATAAACTCAGCTGTTCTGGATCTATTACACAGTATATAAACCCAGCTGTTCTGGAACTATTACACGGTATATAAACCCAGCTGTTCTGGATCTATTACACGCTATATAAACCCAGCTGTTCTGGATCTATTACACAGTATATAAACCCAGCTGTTCTGGATCTATTACACGCTATATAAACCCAGCTGTTCTGGATCTATTACACGGTATACAAACCCATCTGTTCTGGATCTATTACATGGTATATAAACCCATCTGTTCTGGATCTATTACATGGTATATAAACTCAGCTGTTCTGGATCTATTACACGGTATATAAACCCAGCTGTTCTGGATCTATTACATGGTATATAAACCCAGCTGTTCTGGATCTATTACACGCTATATAAACCCAGCTGTTCTGGATCTATTACACGGTATATAAACCCAGCTGTTCTGGATCTATTACACGCTATATAAACCCAGCTGTTCTGGATCTATTACACAGTATATAAACCCAGCTGTTCTGGATCTATTACACGGTATATAAACCCAGCGGCTCTGGATCTATTACACGCTATTTAAACTCAGCTGTTCTGGATCTATTACACGGTATATAAACCCAGCGGCTCTGAATCTATTACACGGTATATAAACCCAGCGGCTCTGAAACTATTACATGGTATATAAACCCAGCTGTTCTGGATCTATTACACGGTATATAAACCCAGCTGTTCTGGATCTATTACACGCTACATAAACTCAGCTGTTCTGGATCTATTACATGGTATATAAACCCAGCTATTCTGGATCTATTACATGGTATATAAACCCAGCGGCTCTGGATCTATTACATGGTATATAAATCCAGCTGTTCTGGATCTATTACACGGTATATAAACCCAGCTGTTCTGGATCTATTACATGGTATATAAACCCAGCGGCTCTGGATCTATTACACGCTATATAAACCCAGCGGCTCTGGATCTATTACACGGTATAAAAACTCAGCTGTTCTGGATCTATTACACGGTATATAAACCCAGCGGCTCTGGATCTATTACACGGTATATAAACCCAGCGGCTCTGGATCTATTACACGGTATATAAACCCAGCTGTTCTGGATCTATTACATGGTATATAAACCCAGCTGTTCTGGATCTATTACACGGTATATAAACCCAGCTGTTCTGGATCTATTACATGGTATATAAACCCAGCTGTTCTGGATCTATTACACGGTATATAAACCCAGCTGTTCGTGATCTATTACACGGTATATAAACCCAGCGGCTCTGGATCTATTACACGGTATATAAACCCAGCTGTTCTGGATCTATTACATGGTATATAAACCCAGCTGTTCTGGATCTATTACACGGTATATAAACCCAGCTGTTCTGGATCTATTACACGGTATATAAACCAAGCTGTTCTGGATCTATTACACGGTATATAAACCCAGCTGTTCGTGATCTATTACACGGTATATAAACCCAGCGGCTCTGGATCTATTACACGGTATATAAACCCAGCGGCTCTGGATCTATTACATGGTATATAAACCCAGCTGTTCTGGATCTATTACATGCTATATAAACCCAGCTTTTCTGGATCTATTACACGCTATATAAACCCAGCTGTTCTGGATCTATTACACAGTATATAAACCCAGCTGTTCTGGATCTATTACATGGTATATAAACCCAGCTGTTCTGGATCTATTACACGGTATATAAACCCAGCTGTTCTGGATCTATTACACGCTATATAAACCCAGCTGTTTTGGATCTATTACACAGTATATAAACCCAGCTGTTCTGGATCTATTACACGGTATATAAACCCAGCTGTTCTGGATCTATTACACGCTATATAAACCCAGCTGTTCTGGATCTATTACACAGTATATAAACCCAGCTGTTCTGGATCTATTACACGGTATATAAACCCAGCGGCTCTGGATCTATTACACGCTATATAAACTCAGCTGTTCTGGATCTATTACACAGTATATAAACCCATCGGCTCTGACTCTATTACACGGTATAAAAAACCAGCGGCTCTGGATCTATTACATGGTATATAAACCCAGCTGTTCTGGATCTATTACACGGTATATAAACCCAGCTGTTCTGGATCTATTACACGCTACATAAACCCAGCTGTTCTGGATCTATTACATGGTATATAAACCCAGCTATTCTGGATCTATTACATGGTATATAAACCCAGCGGCTCTGGATCTATTACATGGTATATAAACCCAGCTGTTCTGGATCTATTACACGGTATATAAACCCAGCTATTCTGGATCTATTACATGGTATATAAACCCAGCGGCTCTGGATCTATTACACGCTATATAAACCCAGCGGCTCTGGATCTATTACACGGTATAAAAACTCAGCTGTTCTGGATCTATTACACGGTATATAAACCCAGCGGCTCTGGATCTATTACACGGTATATAAACCCAGCGGCTCTGGATCTATTACACGGTATATAAACCCAGCTGTTCTGGATCTATTACATGGTATATAAACCCAGCTGTTCTGGATCTATTACATGGTATATAAGCCCAGCTGTTCTGGATCTATTACACGGTATATAAACCCAGCTGTTCGTGATCTATTACACGGTATAAAAACTCAGCTGTTCTGGATCTATTACACGGTATATAAACCCAGCTGTTCTGGATCTATTACATGGTATATAAACACAGCTGTTCTGGATCTATTACACGTTATATAAACCCAGTTGTTCTGGATCTATTACACGTTATATAAACCCAGCTGTTCTGGATCTATTACACGGTATATAAACCCAGCCATTCTGGATCTATTACACGGTATATAAACCAAGCGGCTCTGGATCTTTTACACGGTATATAAACCCAGCTGTTCTGGATCTATTACACGGTATATAAACCCAGCTGTTCTGGATCTATTACACAGTATATAAACCCAGCGGATCTGGATCTATTACACGGTATATAAACCCAGCTGTTCTGGATCTATTACACATTATATAAACCCAGCTGTTCTGGATCTATTACATGGTATATAAACTCAGCTGTTCTGGATCTATTATATGGTATATAAACCCAGCTGTTGTGGATCTATTACACGGTATATAAACCCAGCTGTTCTGGATCTATTACACGGTATATAAACCCAGCTGTTCTGGATCTATTACACGGTATATAAACTCAGCTGTTCTGGATCTATTACACAGTATATAAACTCAGCTGTTCTGGATCTATACACGGTATATAAACCCAGCTGTTCTGGATCTATTACACGGTATATAAACCCAGCGGCTCTGAATCTATTACACGATATATAAAACCAGCTGTTCTCGATCTATTACATGGTATATAAACCCAGCTGTTCTGGATCTATTACACAGTATATAAACCCATCTGTTCTGGATCTATTACACGGTATATAAACTCAGCTGTTCTGGATCTATTACACAGTATATAAACCCAGCTGTTCTGGATCTATTACACGGTATATAAACCCAGCTGTTCTGGATCTATTACACGCTATATAAACCCAGCTGTTCTGGATCTATTACACAGTATATAAACCCAGCTGTTCTGGATCTATTACACGCTATATAAACCCAGCTGTTCTGGATCTATTACACGGTATACAAACCCATCTGTTCTGGATCTATTACATGGTATATAAACCCATCTGTTCTGGATCTATTACATGGTATATAAACTCAGCTGTTCTGGATCTATTACACGGTATATAAACCCAGCTGTTCTGGATCTATTACATGGTATATAAACCCAGCTGTTCTGGATCTATTACACGCTATATAAACCCAGCTGTTCTGGATCTATTACACGGTATATAAACCCAGCTGTTCTGGATCTATTACACGCTATATAAACCCAGCTGTTCTGGATCTATTACACAGTATATAAACCCAGCTGTTCTGGATCTATTACACGGTATATAAACCCAGCGGCTCTGGATCTATTACACGCTATTTAAACTCAGCTGTTCTGGATCTATTACACGGTATATAAACCCAGCGGCTCTGAATCTATTACACGGTATATAAACCCAGCGGCTCTGGATCTATTACATGGTATATAAACCCAGCTGTTCTGGATCTATTACACGGTATATAAACCCAGCTGTTCTGGATCTATTACACGCTACATAAACTCAGCTGTTCTGGATCTATTACATGGTATATAAACCCAGCTATTCTGGATCTATTACATGGTATATAAACCCAGCGGCTCTGGATCTATTACATGGTATATAAACCCAGCTGTTCTGGATCTATTACACGGTATATAAACCCAGCTGTTCTGGATCTATTACATGGTATATAAACCCAGCGGCTCTGGATCTATTACACGCTATATAAACCCAGCGGCTCTGGATCTATTACACGGTATAAAAACTCAGCTGTTCTGGATCTATTACACGGTATATAAACCCAGCGGCTCTGGATCTATTACACGGTATATAAACCCAGCTGTTCTGGATCTATTACATGGTATATAAACCCAGCTGTTCTGGATCTATTACACGGTATATAAACCCAGCTGTTCTGGATCTATTACATGGTATATAAACCCAGCTGTTCTGGATCTATTACACGGTATATAAACCCAGCTGTTCGTGATCTATTACACGGTATATAAACCCAGCGGCTCTGGATCTATTACACGGTATATAAACCCAGCGGCTCTGGATCTATTACATGGTATATAAACCCAGCTGTTCTGGATCTATTACACGCTATATAAACCCAGCTGTTCTGGATCTATTACACGCTATATAAACCCAGCTGTTCTGGATCTATTACACAGTATATAAACCCAGCTGTTCTGGATCTATTACACGGTATATAAACCCAGCGGCTCTGGATCTATTACACGCTATATAAACTCAGCTGTTCGTGGATCTATTACACGGTATATAAACCCATCTGTTCTGGATCTATTACATGGTATATAAACCCAGCGGCTCTGGATCTATTACATGGTATATAAACCCAGCTTTTCTGGATCTATTACACGGTATATAAACCCAGCTGTTCTGGATCTATTACACGCTACATAAACCCAGCTGTTCTGGATCTATTACATGGTATATAAACCCAGCTATTCTGGATCTATTACATGGTATATAAACCCAGCGGCTCTGGATCTATTACATGGTATATAAACCCAGCTGTTCTGGATCTATTACACGGTATATAAACCCAGCTGTTCTGGATCTATTACATGGTATATAAACCCAGCGGCTCTGGATCTATTACACGCTATATAAACCCAGCGGCTCTGGATCTATTACACGGTATAAAAACTCAGCTGTTCTGGATCTATTACACGGTATATAAACCCAGCGGCTCTGGATCTATTACACGGTATATAAACCCAGCGGCTCTGGATCTATTACACGGTATATAAACCCAGCTGTTCTGGATCTATTACATGGTATATAAACCCAGCTGTTCTGGATCTATTACATGGTATATAAGCCCAGCTGTTCTGGATCTATTACACGTTATATAAACCCAGCTGTTCTGGATCTATTACACGGTATATAAACCCAGCGGCTCTGGATCTATTACACGGTATATAAACCCAGCTGTTCTGGATCTATTACACGGTATATAAACCCATCTGTTCTGGATCTATTACACGGTATATAAACTCAGCTGTTCTGGATCTATTACACAGTATATAAACCCAGCTGTTCTGGATCTATTACACGGTATATAAACCCAGCTGTTCTGGATCTATTACACGCTATATAAACCCAGCTGTTCTGGATCTATTACACAGTATATAAACCCAGCTGTTCTGGATCTATTACACGCTATATAAACCCAGCTGTTCTGGATCTATTACACGGTATACACACCCATCTGTTCTGGATCTATTACATGGTATATAAACCCATCTGTTCTGGATCTATTACATGGTATATAAACTCAGCTGTTCTGGATCTATTACACGGTATATAAACCCAGCTGTTCTGGATCTATTACATGGTATATAAGCCCAGCTGTTCTGGATCTATTACACGTTATATAAACCCAGCTGTTCTGGATCTATTACACGGTATATAAACCCAGCGGCTCTGGATCTATTACACGGTATATAAACCCAGCTGTTCTGGATCTATTACACAGTATATAAACCCATCTGTTCTGGATCTATTACACGGTATATAAACTCAGCTGTTCTGGATCTATTACACAGTATATAAACCCAGCTGTTCTGGATCTATTACACGCTATATAAACCCAGCTGTTCTGGATCTATTACACAGTATATAAACCCAGCTGTTCTGGATCTATTACACAGTATATAAACCCAGCGGCTCTGGATCTATTACACGCTATATAAACTCAGCTGTTCTGGATCTATTACACAGTATATAAACCCATCGGCTTTGACTCTATTACACGGTATAAAAAACCAGCGGCTCTGGATCTATTACATGGTATATAAACCCAGCTGTTCTGGATCTATTACACGGTATATAAACCCAGCTGTTCTGGATCTATTACACGCTACATAAACCCAGCTGTTCTGGATCTATTACATGGTATATAAACCCAGCTATTCTGGATCTATTACATGGTATATAAACCCAGCGGCTCTGGATCTATTACATGGTATATAAACCCAGCTGTTCTGGATCTATTACACGGTATATAAACCCAGCTATTCTGGATCTATTACATGGTATATAAACCCAGCGGCTCTGGATCTATTACACGCTATATAAACCCAGCGGCTCTGGATCTATTACACGGTATAAAAACTCAGCTGTTCTGGATCTATTACACGGTATATAAACCCAGCGGCTCTGGATCTATTACACGGTATATAAACACAGCTGTTCTGGATCTATTACACGTTATATAAACCCAGTTGTTCTGGATCTATTACACGTTATATAAACCCAGCTGTTCTGGATCTATTACACGGTATATAAACCCAGCCATTCTGGATCTATTACACGGTATATAAACCAAGCGGCTCTGGATCTTTTACACGGTATATAAACCCAGCTGTTCTGGATCTATTACACGGTATATAAACCCAGCTGTTCTGGATCTATTACACAGTATATAAACCCAGCGGATCTGGATCTATTACACGGTATATAAACCCAGCTGTTCTGGATCTATTACACATTATATAAACCCAGCTGTTCTGGATCTATTACATGGTATATAAACTCAGCTGTTCTGGATCTATTATATGGTATATAAACCCAGCTGTTGTGGATCTATTACACGGTATATAAACCCAGCTGTTCTGGATCTATTACACGGTATATAAACCCAGCTGTTCTGGATCTATTACACGGTATATAAACTCAGCTGTTCTGGATCTATTACACGGTATATAAACCCAGCTGTTCTGGATCTATTACACGGTATATAAACCAAGCTGTTCTGGATCTATTACACGGTATATAAACCCAGCTGTTCGTGATCTATTACACGGTATATAAACCCAGCGGCTCTGGATCTATTACACGGTATATAAACCCAGCGGCTCTGGATCTATTACATGGTATATAAACCCAGCTGTTCTGGATCTATTACATGCTATATAAACCCAGCTTTTCTGGATCTATTACACGCTATATAAACCCAGCTGTTCTGGATCTATTACACAGTATATAAACCCAGCTGTTCTGGATCTATTACATGGTATATAAACCCAGCTGTTCTGGATCTATTACACGGTATATAAACCCAGCTGTTCTGGATCTATTACACGCTATATAAACCCAGCTGTTTTGGATCTATTACACAGTATATAAACCCAGCTGTTCTGGATCTATTACACGGTATATAAACCCAGCTGTTCTGGATCTATTACACGCTATATAAACCCAGCTGTTCTGGATCTATTACACAGTATATAAACCCAGCTGTTCTGGATCTATTACACGGTATATAAACCCAGCGGCTCTGGATCTATTACACGCTATATAAACTCAGCTGTTCTGGATCTATTACACAGTATATAAACCCATCGGCTCTGACTCTATTACACGGTATAAAAAACCAGCGGCTCTGGATCTATTACATGGTATATAAACCCAGCTGTTCTGGATCTATTACACGGTATATAAACCCAGCTGTTCTGGATCTATTACACGCTACATAAACCCAGCTGTTCTGGATCTATTACATGGTATATAAACCCAGCTATTCTGGATCTATTACATGGTATATAAACCCAGCGGCTCTGGATCTATTACATGGTATATAAACCCAGCTGTTCTGGATCTATTACACGGTATATAAACCCAGCTATTCTGGATCTATTACATGGTATATAAACCCAGCGGCTCTGGATCTATTACACGCTATATAAACCCAGCGGCTCTGGATCTATTACACGGTATAAAAACTCAGCTGTTCTGGATCTATTACACGGTATATAAACCCAGCGGCTCTGGATCTATTACACGGTATATAAACCCAGCGGCTCTGGATCTATTACACGGTATATAAACCCAGCTGTTCTGGATCTATTACATGGTATATAAACCCAGCTGTTCTGGATCTATTACATGGTATATAAGCCCAGCTGTTCTGGATCTATTACACGGTATATAAACCCAGCTGTTCGTGATCTATTACACGGTATAAAAACTCAGCTGTTCTGGATCTATTACACGGTATATAAACCCAGCTGTTCTGGATCTATTACATGGTATATAAACACAGCTGTTCTGGATCTATTACACGTTATATAAACCCAGTTGTTCTGGATCTATTACACGTTATATAAACCCAGCTGTTCTGGATCTATTACACGGTATATAAACCCAGCCATTCTGGATCTATTACACGGTATATAAACCAAGCGGCTCTGGATCTTTTACACGGTATATAAACCCAGCTGTTCTGGATCTATTACACGGTATATAAACCCAGCTGTTCTGGATCTATTACACAGTATATAAACCCAGCGGATCTGGATCTATTACACGGTATATAAACCCAGCTGTTCTGGATCTATTACACATTATATAAACCCAGCTGTTCTGGATCTATTACATGGTATATAAACTCAGCTGTTCTGGATCTATTATATGGTATATAAACCCAGCTGTTGTGGATCTATTACACGGTATATAAACCCAGCTGTTCTGGATCTATTACACGGTATATAAACCCAGCTGTTCTGGATCTATTACACGGTATATAAACTCAGCTGTTCTGGATCTATTACACAGTATATAAACTCAGCTGTTCTGGATCTATACACGGTATATAAACCCAGCTGTTCTGGATCTATTACACGGTATATAAACCCAGCGGCTCTGAATCTATTACACGATATATAAAACCAGCTGTTCTCGATCTATTACATGGTATATAAACCCAGCTGTTCTGGATCTATTACACAGTATATAAACCCATCTGTTCTGGATCTATTACACGGTATATAAACTCAGCTGTTCTGGATCTATTACACAGTATATAAACCCAGCTGTTCTGGATCTATTACACGGTATATAAACCCAGCTGTTCTGGATCTATTACACGCTATATAAACCCAGCTGTTCTGGATCTATTACACAGTATATAAACCCAGCTGTTCTGGATCTATTACACGCTATATAAACCCAGCTGTTCTGGATCTATTACACGGTATACAAACCCATCTGTTCTGGATCTATTACATGGTATATAAACCCATCTGTTCTGGATCTATTACATGGTATATAAACTCAGCTGTTCTGGATCTATTACACGGTATATAAACCCAGCTGTTCTGGATCTATTACATGGTATATAAACCCAGCTGTTCTGGATCTATTACACGCTATATAAACCCAGCTGTTCTGGATCTATTACACGGTATATAAACCCAGCTGTTCTGGATCTATTACACGCTATATAAACCCAGCTGTTCTGGATCTATTACACAGTATATAAACCCAGCTGTTCTGGATCTATTACACGGTATATAAACCCAGCGGCTCTGGATCTATTACACGCTATTTAAACTCAGCTGTTCTGGATCTATTACACGGTATATAAACCCAGCGGCTCTGAATCTATTACACGGTATATAAACCCAGCGGCTCTGGATCTATTACATGGTATATAAACCCAGCTGTTCTGGATCTATTACACGGTATATAAACCCAGCTGTTCTGGATCTATTACACGCTACATAAACTCAGCTGTTCTGGATCTATTACATGGTATATAAACCCAGCTATTCTGGATCTATTACATGGTATATAAACCCAGCGGCTCTGGATCTATTACATGGTATATAAACCCAGCTGTTCTGGATCTATTACACGGTATATAAACCCAGCTGTTCTGGATCTATTACATGGTATATAAACCCAGCGGCTCTGGATCTATTACACGCTATATAAACCCAGCGGCTCTGGATCTATTACACGGTATAAAATCTCAGCTGTTCTGGATCTATTACACGGTATATAAACCCAGCGGCTCTGGATCTATTACACGGTATATAAACCCAGCTGTTCTGGATCTATTACATGGTATATAAACCCAGCTGTTCTGGATCTATTACACGGTATATAAACCCAGCTGTTCTGGATCTATTACATGGTATATAAACCCAGCTGTTCTGGATCTATTACACGGTATATAAACCCAGCTGTTCGTGATCTATTACACGGTATATAAACCCAGCGGCTCTGGATCTATTACACGGTATATAAACCCAGCGGCTCTGGATCTATTACATGGTATATAAACCCAGCTGTTCTGGATCTATTACACGCTATATAAACCCAGCTGTTCTGGATCTATTACACGCTATATAAACCCAGCTGTTCTGGATCTATTACACAGTATATAAACCCAGCTGTTCTGGATCTATTACACGGTATATAAACCCAGCGGCTCTGGATCTATTACACGCTATATAAACTCAGCTGTTCGTGGATCTATTACACGGTATATAAACCCATCTGTTCTGGATCTATTACATGGTATATAAACCCAGCGGCTCTGGATCTATTACATGGTATATAAACCCAGCTTTTCTGGATCTATTACACGGTATATAAACCCAGCTGTTCTGGATCTATTACACGCTACATAAACCCAGCTGTTCTGGATCTATTACATGGTATATAAACCCAGCTATTCTGGATCTATTACATGGTATATAAACCCAGCGGCTCTGGATCTATTACATGGTATATAAACCCAGCTGTTCTGGATCTATTACACGGTATATAAACCCAGCTGTTCTGGATCTATTACATGGTATATAAACCCAGCGGCTCTGGATCTATTACACGCTATATAAACCCAGCGGCTCTGGATCTATTACACGGTATAAAAACTCAGCTGTTCTGGATCTATTACACGGTATATAAACCCAGCGGCTCTGGATCTATTACACGGTATATAAACCCAGCGGCTCTGGATCTATTACACGGTATATAAACCCAGCTGTTCTGGATCTATTACATGGTATATAAACCCAGCTGTTCTGGATCTATTACATGGTATATAAGCCCAGCTGTTCTGGATCTATTACACGTTATATAAACCCAGCTGTTCTGGATCTATTACACGGTATATAAACCCAGCGGCTCTGGATCTATTACACGGTATATAAACCCAGCTGTTCTGGATCTATTACACGGTATATAAACCCATCTGTTCTGGATCTATTACACGGTATATAAACTCAGCTGTTCTGGATCTATTACACAGTATATAAACCCAGCTGTTCTGGATCTATTACACGGTATATAAACCCAGCTGTTCTGGATCTATTACACGCTATATAAACCCAGCTGTTCTGGATCTATTACACAGTATATAAACCCAGCTGTTCTGGATCTATTACACGCTATATAAACCCAGCTGTTCTGGATCTATTACACGGTATACACACCCATCTGTTCTGGATCTATTACATGGTATATAAACCCATCTGTTCTGGATCTATTACATGGTATATAAACTCAGCTGTTCTGGATCTATTACACGGTATATAAACCCAGCTGTTCTGGATCTATTACATGGTATATAAGCCCAGCTGTTCTGGATCTATTACACGTTATATAAACCCAGCTGTTCTGGATCTATTACACGGTATATAAACCCAGCGGCTCTGGATCTATTACACGGTATATAAACCCAGCTGTTCTGGATCTATTACACAGTATATAAACCCATCTGTTCTGGATCTATTACACGGTATATAAACTCAGCTGTTCTGGATCTATTACACAGTATATAAACCCAGCTGTTCTGGATCTATTACACGCTATATAAACCCAGCTGTTCTGGATCTATTACACAGTATATAAACCCAGCTGTTCTGGATCTATTACACAGTATATAAACCCAGCGGCTCTGGATCTATTACACGCTATATAAACTCAGCTGTTCTGGATCTATTACACAGTATATAAACCCATCGGCTTTGACTCTATTACACGGTATAAAAAACCAGCGGCTCTGGATCTATTACATGGTATATAAACCCAGCTGTTCTGGATCTATTACACGGTATATAAACCCAGCTGTTCTGGATCTATTACACGCTACATAAACCCAGCTGTTCTGGATCTATTACATGGTATATAAACCCAGCTATTCTGGATCTATTACATGGTATATAAACCCAGCGGCTCTGGATCTATTACATGGTATATAAACCCAGCTGTTCTGGATCTATTACACGGTATATAAACCCAGCTATTCTGGATCTATTACATGGTATATAAACCCAGCGGCTCTGGATCTATTACACGCTATATAAACCCAGCGGCTCTGGATCTATTACACGGTATAAAAACTCAGCTGTTCTGGATCTATTACACGGTATATAAACCCAGCGGCTCTGGATCTATTACACGGTATATAAACACAGCTGTTCTGGATCTATTACACGTTATATAAACCCAGTTGTTCTGGATCTATTACACGTTATATAAACCCAGCTGTTCTGGATCTATTACACGGTATATAAACCCAGCCATTCTGGATCTATTACACGGTATATAAACCAAGCGGCTCTGGATCTTTTACACGGTATATAAACCCAGCTGTTCTGGATCTATTACACGGTATATAAACCCAGCTGTTCTGGATCTATTACACAGTATATAAACCCAGCGGATCTGGATCTATTACACGGTATATAAACCCAGCTGTTCTGGATCTATTACACATTATATAAACCCAGCTGTTCTGGATCTATTACATGGTATATAAACTCAGCTGTTCTGGATCTATTATATGGTATATAAACCCAGCTGTTGTGGATCTATTACACGGTATATAAACCCAGCTGTTCTGGATCTATTACACGGTATATAAACCCAGCTGTTCTGGATCTATTACACGGTATATAAACTCAGCTGTTCTGGATCTATTACACGGTATATAAACTCAGCTGTTCTGGATCTATACACGGTATATAAACCCAGCTGTTCTGGATCTATTACACGGTATATAAACCCAGCGGCTCTGAATCTATTACACGATATATAAAACCAGCTGTTCTCGATCTATTACATGGTATATAAACCCAGCTGTTCTGGATCTATTACACAGTATATAAACCCATCTGTTCTGGATCTATTACACGGTATATAAACTCAGCTGTTCTGGATCTATTACACAGTATATAAACCCAGCTGTTCTGGAACTATTACACGGTATATAAACCCAGCTGTTCTGGATCTATTACACGCTATATAAACCCAGCTGTTCTGGATCTATTACACAGTATATAAACCCAGCTGTTCTGGATCTATTACACGCTATATAAACCCAGCTGTTCTGGATCTATTACACGGTATACAAACCCATCTGTTCTGGATCTATTACATGGTATATAAACCCATCTGTTCTGGATCTATTACATGGTATATAAACTCAGCTGTTCTGGATCTATTACACGGTATATAAACCCAGCTGTTCTGGATCTATTACATGGTATATAAACCCAGCTGTTCTGGATCTATTACACGCTATATAAACCCAGCTGTTCTGGATCTATTACACGGTATATAAACCCAGCTGTTCTGGATCTATTACACGCTATATAAACCCAGCTGTTCTGGATCTATTACACAGTATATAAACCCAGCTGTTCTGGATCTATTACACGGTATATAAACCCAGCGGCTCTGGATCTATTACACGCTATTTAAACTCAGCTGTTCTGGATCTATTACACGGTATATAAACCCAGCGGCTCTGAATCTATTACACGGTATATAAACCCAGCGGCTCTGGATCTATTACATGGTATATAAACCCAGCTGTTCTGGATCTATTACACGGTATATAAACCCAGCTGTTCTGGATCTATTACACGCTACATAAACTCAGCTGTTCTGGATCTATTACATGGTATATAAACCCAGCTATTCTGGATCTATTACATGGTATATAAACCCAGCGGCTCTGGATCTATTACATGGTATATAAACCCAGCTGTTCTGGATCTATTACACGGTATATAAACCCAGCTGTTCTGGATCTATTACATGGTATATAAACCCAGCGGCTCTGGATCTATTACACGCTATATAAACCCAGCGGCTCTGGATCTATTACACGGTATAAAAACTCAGCTGTTCTGGATCTATTACACGGTATATAAACCCAGCGGCTCTGGATCTATTACACGGTATATAAACCCAGCGGCTCTGGATCTATTACACGGTATATAAACCCAGCTGTTCTGGATCTATTACATGGTATATAAACCCAGCTGTTCTGGATCTATTACACGGTATATAAACCCAGCTGTTCTGGATCTATTACATGGTATATAAACCCAGCTGTTCTGGATCTATTACACGGTATATAAACCCAGCTGTTCGTGATCTATTACACGGTATATAAACCCAGCGGCTCTGGATCTATTACACGGTATATAAACCCAGCTGTTCTGGATCTATTACATGGTATATAAACCCAGCTGTTCTGGATCTATTACACGGTATATAAACCCAGCTGTTCTGGATCTATTACACGGTATATAAACCAAGCTGTTCTGGATCTATTACACGGTATATAAACCCAGCTGTTCGTGATCTATTACACGGTATATAAACCCAGCGGCTCTGGATCTATTACACGGTATATAAACCCAGCGGCTCTGGATCTATTACATGGTATATAAACCCAGCTGTTCTGGATCTATTACATGCTATATAAACCCAGCTGTTCTGGATCTATTACACGCTATATAAACCCAGCTGTTCTGGATCTATTACACAGTATATAAACCCAGCTGTTCTGGATCTATTACATGGTATATAAACCCAGCTGTTCTGGATCTATTACACGGTATATAAACCCAGCTGTTCTGGATCTATTACACGCTATATAAACCCAGCTGTTTTGGATCTATTACACAGTATATAAACCCAGCTGTTCTGGATCTATTACACGGTATATAAACCCAGCTGTTCTGGATCTATTACACGCTATATAAACCCAGCTGTTCTGGATCTATTACACAGTATATAAACCCAGCTGTTCTGGATCTATTACACGGTATATAAACCCAGCGGCTCTGGATCTATTACACGCTATATAAACTCAGCTGTTCTGGATCTATTACACAGTATATAAACCCATCGGCTCTGACTCTATTACACGGTATAAAAAACCAGCGGCTCTGGATCTATTACATGGTATATAAACCCAGCTGTTCTGGATCTATTACACGGTATATAAACCCAGCTGTTCTGGATCTATTACACGCTACATAAACCCAGCTGTTCTGGATCTATTACATGGTATATAAACCCAGCTATTCTGGATCTATTACATGGTATATAAACCCAGCGGCTCTGGATCTATTACATGGTATATAAACCCAGCTGTTCTGGATCTATTACACGGTATATAAACCCAGCTATTCTGGATCTATTACATGGTATATAAACCCAGCGGCTCTGGATCTATTACACGCTATATAAACCCAGCGGCTCTGGATCTATTACACGGTATAAAAACTCAGCTGTTCTGGATCTATTACACGGTATATAAACCCAGCGGCTCTGGATCTATTACACGGTATATAAACCCAGCGGCTCTGGATCTATTACACGGTATATAAACCCAGCTGTTCTGGATCTATTACATGGTATATAAACCCAGCTGTTCTGGATCTATTACATGGTATATAAGCCCAGCTGTTCTGGATCTATTACACGGTATATAAACCCAGCTGTTCGTGATCTATTACACGGTATAAAAACTCAGCTGTTCTGGATCTATTACACGGTATATAAACCCAGCTGTTCTGGATCTATTACATGGTATATAAACACAGCTGTTCTGGATCTATTACACGTTATATAAACCCAGTTGTTCTGGATCTATTACACGTTATATAAACCCAGCTGTTCTGGATCTATTACACGGTATATAAACCCAGCCATTCTGGATCTATTACACGGTATATAAACCAAGCGGCTCTGGATCTTTTACACGGTATATAAACCCAGCTGTTCTGGATCTATTACACGGTATATAAACCCAGCTGTTCTGGATCTATTACACAGTATATAAACCCAGCGGATCTGGATCTATTACACGGTATATAAACCCAGCTGTTCTGGATCTATTACACATTATATAAACCCAGCTGTTCTGGATCTATTACATGGTATATAAACTCAGCTGTTCTGGATCTATTATATGGTATATAAACCCAGCTGTTCTGGATCTATACACGGTATATAAACCCAGCTGTTCTGGATCTATTACACGGTATATAAACCCAGCGGCTCTGAATCTATTACACGATATATAAAACCAGCTGTTCTCGATCTATTACATGGTATATAAACCCAGCTGTTCTGGATCTATTACACAGTATATAAACCCATCTGTTCTGGATCTATTACACGGTATATAAACTCAGCTGTTCTGGATCTATTACACAGTATATAAACCCAGCTGTTCTGGAACTATTACACGGTATATAAACCCAGCTGTTCTGGATCTATTACACGCTATATAAACCCAGCTGTTCTGGATCTATTACACAGTATATAAACCCAGCTGTTCTGGATCTATTACACGCTATATAAACCCAGCTGTTCTGGATCTATTACACGGTATACAAACCCATCTGTTCTGGATCTATTACATGGTATATAAACCCATCTGTTCTGGATCTATTACATGGTATATAAACTCAGCTGTTCTGGATCTATTACACGGTATATAAACCCAGCTGTTCTGGATCTATTACATGGTATATAAACCCAGCTGTTCTGGATCTATTACACGCTATATAAACCCAGCTGTTCTGGATCTATTACACGGTATATAAACCCAGCTGTTCTGGATCTATTACACGCTATATAAACCCAGCTGTTCTGGATCTATTACACAGTATATAAACCCAGCTGTTCTGGATCTATTACACGGTATATAAACCCAGCGGCTCTGGATCTATTACACGCTATTTAAACTCAGCTGTTCTGGATCTATTACACGGTATATAAACCCAGCGGCTCTGAATCTATTACACGGTATATAAACCCAGCGGCTCTGGATCTATTACATGGTATATAAACCCAGCTGTTCTGGATCTATTACACGGTATATAAACCCAGCTGTTCTGGATCTATTACACGCTACATAAACTCAGCTGTTCTGGATCTATTACATGGTATATAAACCCAGCTATTCTGGATCTATTACATGGTATATAAACCCAGCGGCTCTGGATCTATTACATGGTATATAAACCCAGCTGTTCTGGATCTATTACACGGTATATAAACCCAGCGGCTCTGGATCTATTACACGCTATATAAACCCAGCGGCTCTGGATCTATTACACGGTATAAAAACTCAGCTGTTCTGGATCTATTACACGGTATATAAACCCAGCGGCTCTGGATCTATTACACGGTATATAAACCCAGCGGCTCTGGATCTATTACACGGTATATAAACCCAGCTGTTCTGGATCTATTACATGGTATATAAACCCAGCTGTTCTGGATCTATTACACGGTATATAAACCCAGCTGTTCTGGATCTATTACATGGTATATAAACCCAGCTGTTCTGGATCTATTACACGGTATATAAACCCAGCTGTTCGTGATCTATTACACGGTATATAAACCCAGCGGCTCTGGATCTATTACACGGTATATAAACCCAGCTGTTCTGGATCTATTACATGGTATATAAACCCAGCTGTTCTGGATCTATTACACGGTATATAAACCCAGCTGTTCTGGATCTATTACACGGTATATAAACCAAGCTGTTCTGGATCTATTACACGGTATATAAACCCAGCTGTTCGTGATCTATTACACGGTATATAAACCCAGCGGCTCTGGATCTATTACACGGTATATAAACCCAGCGGCTCTGGATCTATTACATGGTATATAAACCCAGCTGTTCTGGATCTATTACATGCTATATAAACCCAGCTGTTCTGGATCTATTACACGCTATATAAACCCAGCTGTTCTGGATCTATTACACAGTATATAAACCCAGCTGTTCTGGATCTATTACATGGTATATAAACCCAGCTGTTCTGGATCTATTACACGGTATATAAACCCAGCTGTTCTGGATCTATTACACGCTATATAAACCCAGCTGTTTTGGATCTATTACACAGTATATAAACCCAGCTGTTCTGGATCTATTACACGGTATATAAACCCAGCTGTTCTGGATCTATTACACGCTATATAAACCCAGCTGTTCTGGATCTATTACACAGTATATAAACCCAGCTGTTCTGGATCTATTACACGGTATATAAACCCAGCGGCTCTGGATCTATTACACGCTATATAAACTCAGCTGTTCTGGATCTATTACACAGTATATAAACCCATCGGCTCTGACTCTATTACACGGTATAAAAAACCAGCGGCTCTGGATCTATTACATGGTATATAAACCCAGCTGTTCTGGATCTATTACACGGTATATAAACCCAGCTGTTCTGGATCTATTACACGCTACATAAACCCAGCTGTTCTGGATCTATTACATGGTATATAAACCCAGCTATTCTGGATCTATTACATGGTATATAAACCCAGCGGCTCTGGATCTATTACATGGTATATAAACCCAGCTGTTCTGGATCTATTACACGGTATATAAACCCAGCTATTCTGGATCTATTACATGGTATATAAACCCAGCGGCTCTGGATCTATTACACGCTATATAAACCCAGCGGCTCTGGATCTATTACACGGTATAAAAACTCAGCTGTTCTGGATCTATTACACGGTATATAAACCCAGCGGCTCTGGATCTATTACACGGTATATAAACCCAGCGGCTCTGGATCTATTACACGGTATATAAACCCAGCTGTTCTGGATCTATTACATGGTATATAAACCCAGCTGTTCTGGATCTATTACATGGTATATAAGCCCAGCTGTTCTGGATCTATTACACGGTATATAAACCCAGCTGTTCGTGATCTATTACACGGTATAAAAACTCAGCTGTTCTGGATCTATTACACGGTATATAAACCCAGCTGTTCTGGATCTATTACATGGTATATAAACACAGCTGTTCTGGATCTATTACACGTTATATAAACCCAGTTGTTCTGGATCTATTACACGTTATATAAACCCAGCTGTTCTGGATCTATTACACGGTATATAAACCCAGCCATTCTGGATCTATTACACGGTATATAAACCAAGCGGCTCTGGATCTTTTACACGGTATATAAACCCAGCTGTTCTGGATCTATTACACGGTATATAAACCCAGCTGTTCTGGATCTATTACACAGTATATAAACCCAGCGGATCTGGATCTATTACACGGTATATAAACCCAGCTGTTCTGGATCTATTACACATTATATAAACCCAGCTGTTCTGGATCTATTACATGGTATATAAACTCAGCTGTTCTGGATCTATTATATGGTATATAAACCCAGCTGTTGTGGATCTATTACACGGTATATAAACCCAGCTGTTCTGGATCTATTACACGGTATATAAACCCAGCTGTTCTGGATCTATTACACGGTATATAAACTCAGCTGTTCTGGATCTATTACACAGTATATAAACTCAGCTGTTCTGGATCTATACACGGTATATAAACCCAGCTGTTCTGGATCTATTACACGGTATATAAACCCAGCGGCTCTGAATCTATTACACGATATATAAAACCAGCTGTTCTCGATCTATTACATGGTATATAAACCCAGCTGTTCTGGATCTATTACACAGTATATAAACCCATCTGTTCTGGATCTATTACACGGTATATAAACTCAGCTGTTCTGGATCTATTACACAGTATATAAACCCAGCTGTTCTGGATCTATTACACGGTATATAAACCCAGCTGTTCTGGATCTATTACACGCTATATAAACCCAGCTGTTCTGGATCTATTACACAGTATATAAACCCAGCTGTTCTGGATCTATTACACGCTATATAAACCCAGCTGTTCTGGATCTATTACACGGTATACAAACCCATCTGTTCTGGATCTATTACATGGTATATAAACCCATCTGTTCTGGATCTATTACATGGTATATAAACTCAGCTGTTCTGGATCTATTACACGGTATATAAACCCAGCTGTTCTGGATCTATTACATGGTATATAAACCCAGCTGTTCTGGATCTATTACACGCTATATAAACCCAGCTGTTCTGGATCTATTACACGGTATATAAACCCAGCTGTTCTGGATCTATTACACGCTATATAAACCCAGCTGTTCTGGATCTATTACACAGTATATAAACCCAGCTGTTCTGGATCTATTACACGGTATATAAACCCAGCGGCTCTGGATCTATTACACGCTATTTAAACTCAGCTGTTCTGGATCTATTACACGGTATATAAACCCAGCGGCTCTGAATCTATTACACGGTATATAAACCCAGCGGCTCTGGATCTATTACATGGTATATAAACCCAGCTGTTCTGGATCTATTACACGGTATATAAACCCAGCTGTTCTGGATCTATTACACGCTACATAAACTCAGCTGTTCTGGATCTATTACATGGTATATAAACCCAGCTATTCTGGATCTATTACATGGTATATAAACCCAGCGGCTCTGGATCTATTACATGGTATATAAACCCAGCTGTTCTGGATCTATTACACGGTATATAAACCCAGCTGTTCTGGATCTATTACATGGTATATAAACCCAGCGGCTCTGGATCTATTACACGCTATATAAACCCAGCGGCTCTGGATCTATTACACGGTATAAAAACTCAGCTGTTCTGGATCTATTACACGGTATATAAACCCAGCGGCTCTGGATCTATTACACGGTATATAAACCCAGCTGTTCTGGATCTATTACATGGTATATAAACCCAGCTGTTCTGGATCTATTACACGGTATATAAACCCAGCTGTTCTGGATCTATTACATGGTATATAAACCCAGCTGTTCTGGATCTATTACACGGTATATAAACCCAGCTGTTCGTGATCTATTACACGGTATATAAACCCAGCGGCTCTGGATCTATTACACGGTATATAAACCCAGCGGCTCTGGATCTATTACATGGTATATAAACCCAGCTGTTCTGGATCTATTACACGCTATATAAACCCAGCTGTTCTGGATCTATTACACGCTATATAAACCCAGCTGTTCTGGATCTATTACACAGTATATAAACCCAGCTGTTCTGGATCTATTACACGGTATATAAACCCAGCGGCTCTGGATCTATTACACGCTATATAAACTCAGCTGTTCGTGGATCTATTACACGGTATATAAACCCATCTGTTCTGGATCTATTACATGGTATATAAACCCAGCGGCTCTGGATCTATTACATGGTATATAAACCCAGCTGTTCTGGATCTATTACACGGTATATAAACCCAGCTGTTCTGGATCTATTACACGCTACATAAACCCAGCTGTTCTGGATCTATTACATGGTATATAAACCCAGCTATTCTGGATCTATTACATGGTATATAAACCCAGCGGCTCTGGATCTATTACATGGTATATAAACCCAGCTGTTCTGGATCTATTACACGGTATATAAACCCAGCTGTTCTGGATCTATTACATGGTATATAAACCCAGCGGCTCTGGATCTATTACACGCTATATAAACCCAGCGGCTCTGGATCTATTACACGGTATAAAAACTCAGCTGTTCTGGATCTATTACACGGTATATAAACCCAGCGGCTCTGGATCTATTACACGGTATATAAACCCAGCGGCTCTGGATCTATTACACGGTATATAAACCCAGCTGTTCTGGATCTATTACATGGTATATAAACCCAGCTGTTCTGGATCTATTACATGGTATATAAGCCCAGCTGTTCTGGATCTATTACACGTTATATAAACCCAGCTGTTCTGGATCTATTACACGGTATATAAACCCAGCGGCTCTGGATCTATTACACGGTATATAAACCCAGCTGTTCTGGATCTATTACACAGTATATAAACCCATCTGTTCTGGATCTATTACACGGTATATAAACTCAGCTGTTCTGGATCTATTACACAGTATATAAACCCAGCTGTTCTGGATCTATTACACGGTATATAAACCCAGCTGTTCTGGTTCTATTACACGCTATATAAACCCAGCTGTTCTGGATCTATTACACAGTATATAAACCCAGCTGTTCTGGATCTATTACACGCTATATAAACCCAGCTGTTCTGGATCTATTACACGGTATACACACCCATCTGTTCTGGATCTATTACATGGTATATAAACCCATCTGTTCTGGATCTATTACATGGTATATAAACTCAGCTGTTCTGGATCTATTACACGGTATATAAACCCAGCTGTTCTGGATCTATTACATGGTATATAAACCCATCTGTTCTGGATCTATTACATGGTATATAAACTCAGCTGTTCTGGATCTATTACACGGTATATAAACCCAGCTGTTCTGGATCTATTACACGCTATATAAACCCAGCTGTTCTGGATCTATTACACGGTATATAAACCCAGCTGTTCTGGATCTATTACATGGTATATAAACCCAGCGGCTCTGGATCTATTACACGCTATATAAACCCAGCGGCTCTGGATCTATTACATGGTATAAAAACTCAGCTGTTCTGGATCTATTACACGGTATATAAACCCAGCGGCTCTGGATCTATTACACGGTATATAAACCCAGCGGCTCTGGATCTATTACACGGTATATAAACCCAGCTGTTCTGGATCTATTACATGGTATATAAACCCAGCTGTTCTGGATCTATTACACGGTATATAAACCCCGCTGTTCTGGATCTATTACATGGTATATAAACCCAGCTGTTCTGGATCTATTACACGGTATATAAACCCAGCTGTTCGTGATCTATTACACGGTATATAAACCCAGCGGCTCTGGATCTATTACACGGTATATAAACCCAGCGGCTCTGGATCTATTACATGGTATATAAACCCAGCTGTTCTGGATCTATTACACGCTATATAAACCCAGCTGTTCTGGATCTATTACACGCTATATAAACCCAGCTGTTCTGGATCTATTACACAGTATATAAACCCAGCTGTTCTGGATCTATTACACGGTATATAAACCCAGCGGCTCTGGATCTATTACACGCTATATAAACTCAGCTGTTCTGGATCTATTACACGGTATATAAACCCATCTGTTCTGGATCTATTACATGGTATATAAACCCAGCGGCTCTGGATCTATTACATGGTATATAAACCCAGCTGTTCTGGATCTATTACACGGTATATAAACCCAGCTGTTCTGGATCTATTACACGCTACATAAACCCAGCTGTTCTGGATCTATTACATGGTATATAAACCCAGCTATTCTGGATCTATTACATGGTATATAAACCCAGCAGCTCTGGATCTATTACATGGTATATAAACCCAGCTGTTCTGGATCTATTACACGGTATATAAACCCAGCTGTTCTGGATCTATTACATGGTATATAAACCCAGCGGCTCTGGATCTATTACACGCTATATAAACCCAGCGGCTCTGGATCTATTACACGGTATAAAAACTCAGCTGTTCTGGATCTATTACACGGTATATAAACCCAGCGGCTCTGGATCTATTACACGGTATATAAACCCAGCGGCTCTGGATCTATTACACGGTATATAAACCCAGCTGTTCTGGATCTATTACATGGTATATAAACCCAGCTGTTCTGGATCTATTACATGGTATATAAGCCCAGCTGTTCTGGATCTATTACACGTTATATAAACCCAGCTGTTCTGGATCTATTACACGGTATATAAACCCAGCGGCTCTGGATCTATTACACGGTATATAAACCCAGCTGTTCTGGATCTATTACACGGTATATAAACCCAGCTGTTCTGGATCTATTACATGGTATATAAACCCAGCGGCTCTGGATCTATTACACGCTATATAAACCCAGCGGCTCTGGATCTATTACACGGTATAAAAACTCAGCTGTTCTGGATCTATTACACGGTATATAAACCCAGCGGCTCTGGATCTATTACACGGTATATAAACCCAGCGGCTCTGGATCTATTACACGGTATATAAACCCAGCTGTTCTGGATCTATTACACACTATATAAACCCAGCTGTTTTGGATCTATTACACAGTATATAAACCCAGCTGTTCTGGATCTATTACACGGTATATAAACCCAGCTGTTCTGGATCTATTACACGCTATATAAACCCAGCTGTTCTGGATCTATTACACAGTATATAAACCCAGCTGTTCTGGATCTATTACACAGTATATAAACCCAGCGGCTCTGGATCTATTACACGCTATATAAACTCAGCTGTTCTGGATCTATTACACAGTATATAAACCCATCGGCTTTGACTCTATTACACGGTATAAAAAACCAGCGGCTCTGGATCTATTACATGGTATATAAACCCAGCTGTTCTGGATCTATTACACGGTATATAAACCCAGCTGTTCTGGATCTATTACACGCTACATAAACCCAGCTGTTCTGGATCTATTACACGCTACATAAACCCAGCTGTTCTGGATCTATTACATGGTATATAAACCCAGCTATTCTGGATCTATTACATGGTATATAAACCCAGCGGCTCTGGATCTATTACATGGTATATAAACCCAGCTGTTCTGGATCTATTACACGGTATATAAACCCAGCTATTCTGGATCTATTACATGGTATATAAACCCAGCGGCTCTGGATCTATTACACGCTATATAAACCCAGCGGCTCTGGATCTATTACACGGTATAAAAACTCAGCTGTTCTGGATCTATTACACGGTATATAAACCCAGCGGCTCTGGATCTATTACACGGTATATAAACACAGCTGTTCTGGATCTATTACACGTTATATAAACCCAGTTGTTCTGGATCTATTACACGTTATATAAACCCAGCTGTTCTGGATCTATTACACGGTATATAAACCCAGCCATTCTGGATCTATTACACGGTATATAAACCAAGCGGCTCTGGATCTTTTACACGGTATATAAACCCAGCTGTTCTGGATCTATTACACGGTATATAAACCCAGCTGTTCTGGATCTATTACACAGTATATAAACCCAGCGGATCTGGATCTATTACACGGTATATAAACCCAGCTGTTCTGGATCTATTACACATTATATAAACCCAGCTGTTCTGGATCTATTACATGGTATATAAACTCAGCTGTTCTGGATCTATTATATGGTATATAAACCCAGCTGTTGTGGATCTATTACACGGTATATAAACCCAGCTGTTCTGGATCTATTACACGGTATATAAACCCAGCTGTTCTGGATCTATTACACGGTATATAAACTCAGCTGTTCTGGATCTATTACACGGTATATAAACTCAGCTGTTCTGGATCTATACACGGTATATAAACCCAGCTGTTCTGGATCTATTACACGGTATATAAACCCAGCGGCTCTGAATCTATTACACGATATATAAAACCAGCTGTTCTCGATCTATTACATGGTATATAAACCCAGCTGTTCTGGATCTATTACACAGTATATAAACCCATCTGTTCTGGATCTATTACACGGTATATAAACTCAGCTGTTCTGGATCTATTACACAGTATATAAACCCAGCTGTTCTGGATCTATTACACGGTATATAAACCCAGCTGTTCTGGATCTATTACACGCTATATAAACCCAGCTGTTCTGGATCTATTACACAGTATATAAACCCAGCTGTTCTGGATCTATTACACGCTATATAAACCCAGCTGTTCTGGATCTATTACACGGTATACAAACCCATCTGTTCTGGATCTATTACATGGTATATAAACCCATCTGTTCTGGATCTATTACATGGTATATAAACTCAGCTGTTCTGGATCTATTACACGGTATATAAACCCAGCTGTTCTGGATCTATTACATGGTATATAAACCCAGCTGTTCTGGATCTATTACACGCTATATAAACCCAGCTGTTCTGGATCTATTACACGGTATATAAACCCAGCTGTTCTGGATCTATTACACGCTATATAAACCCAGCTGTTCTGGATCTATTACACAGTATATAAACCCAGCTGTTCTGGATCTATTACACGGTATATAAACCCAGCGGCTCTGGATCTATTACACGCTATTTAAACTCAGCTGTTCTGGATCTATTACACGGTATATAAACCCAGCGGCTCTGAATCTATTACACGGTATATAAACCCAGCGGCTCTGGATCTATTACATGGTATATAAACCCAGCTGTTCTGGATCTATTACACGGTATATAAACCCAGCTGTTCTGGATCTATTACACGCTACATAAACTCAGCTGTTCTGGATCTATTACATGGTATATAAACCCAGCTATTCTGGATCTATTACATGGTATATAAACCCAGCGGCTCTGGATCTATTACATGGTATATAAACCCAGCTGTTCTGGATCTATTACACGGTATATAAACCCAGCTGTTCTGGATCTATTACATGGTATATAAACCCAGCGGCTCTGGATCTATTACACGCTATATAAACCCAGCGGCTCTGGATCTATTACACGGTATAAAAACTCAGCTGTTCTGGATCTATTACACGGTATATAAACCCAGCGGCTCTGGATCTATTACACGGTATATAAACCCAGCGGCTCTGGATCTATTACACGGTATATAAACCCAGCTGTTCTGGATCTATTACATGGTATATAAACCCAGCTGTTCTGGATCTATTACACGGTATATAAACCCAGCTGTTCTGGATCTATTACATGGTATATAAACCCAGCTGTTCTGGATCTATTACACGGTATATAAACCCAGCTGTTCGTGATCTATTACACGGTATATAAACCCAGCGGCTCTGGATCTATTACACGGTATATAAACCCAGCTGTTCTGGATCTATTACATGGTATATAAACCCAGCTGTTCTGGATCTATTACACGGTATACAAACCCAGCTGTTCTGGATCTATTACACGGTATATAAACCAAGCTGTTCTGGATCTATTACACGGTATATAAACCCAGCTGTTCGTGATCTATTACACGGTATATAAACCCAGCGGCTCTGGATCTATTACACGGTATATAAACCCAGCGGCTCTGGATCTATTACATGGTATATAAACCCAGCTGTTCTGGATCTATTACATGCTATATAAACCCAGCTGTTCTGGATCTATTACACGCTATATAAACCCAGCTGTTCTGGATCTATTACACAGTATATAAACCCAGCTGTTCTGGATCTATTACATGGTATATAAACCCAGCTGTTCTGGATCTATTACACGGTATATAAACCCAGCTGTTCTGGATCTATTACACGCTATATAAACCCAGCTGTTTTGGATCTATTACACAGTATATAAACCCAGCTGTTCTGGATCTATTACACGGTATATAAACCCAGCTGTTCTGGATCTATTACACGCTATATAAACCCAGCTGTTCTGGATCTATTACACAGTATATAAACCCAGCTGTTCTGGATCTATTACACGGTATATAAACCCAGCGGCTCTGGATCTATTACACGCTATATAAACTCAGCTGTTCTGGATCTATTACACAGTATATAAACCCATCGGCTCTGACTCTATTACACGGTATAAAAAACCAGCGGCTCTGGATCTATTACATGGTATATAAACCCAGCTGTTCTGGATCTATTACACGGTATATAAACCCAGCTGTTCTGGATCTATTACACGCTACATAAACCCAGCTGTTCTGGATCTATTACATGGTATATAAACCCAGCTATTCTGGATCTATTACATGGTATATAAACCCAGCGGCTCTGGATCTATTACATGGTATATAAACCCAGCTGTTCTGGATCTATTACACGGTATATAAACCCAGCTATTCTGGATCTATTACATGGTATATAAACCCAGCGGCTCTGAATCTATTACACGCTATATAAACCCAGCGGCTCTGGATCTATTACACGGTATAAAAACTCAGCTGTTCTGGATCTATTACACGGTATATAAACCCAGCGGCTCTGTAACTATTACACGGTATATAAACCCAGCGGCTCTGGATCTATTACACGGTATATAAACCCAGCTGTTCTGGATCTATTACATGGTATATAAACCCAGCTGTTCTGGATCTATTACATGGTATATAAGCCCAGCTGTTCTGGATCTATTACACGGTATATAAACCCAGCTGTTCGTGATCTATTACACGGTATAAAAACTCAGCTGTTCTGGATCTATTACACGGTATATAAACCCAGCTGTTCTGGATCTATTACATGGTATATAAACACAGCTGTTCTGGATCTATTACACGTTATATAAACCCAGTTGTTCTGGATCTATTACACGTTATATAAACCCAGCTGTTCTGGATCTATTACACGGTATATAAACCCAGCCATTCTGGATCTATTACACGGTATATAAACCAAGCGGCTCTGGATCTTTTACACGGTATATAAACCCAGCTGTTCTGGATCTATTACACGGTATATAAACCCAGCTGTTCTGGATCTATTACACAGTATATAAACCCAGCGGTTCTGGATCTATTACACGGTATATAAACCCAGCTGTTCTGGATCTATTACACATTATATAAACCCAGCTGTTCTGGATCTATTACATGGTATATAAACTCAGCTGTTCTGGATCTATTATATGGTATATAAACCCAGCTGTTGTGGATCTATTACACGGTATATAAACCCAGCTGTTCTGGATCTATTACACGGTATATAAACCCAGCTGTTCTGGATCTATTACACGGTATATAAACTCAGCTGTTCTGGATCTATTACACAGTATATAAACTCAGCTGTTCTGGATCTATACACGGTATATAAACCCAGCTGTTCTGGATCTATTACACGGTATATAAACCCAGCGGCTCTGAATCTATTACACGATATATAAAACCAGCTGTTCTCGATCTATTACATGGTATATAAACCCAGCTGTTCTGGATCTATTACACAGTATATAAACCCATCTGTTCTGGATCTATTACACGGTATATAAACTCAGCTGTTCTGGATCTATTACACAGTATATAAACCCAGCTGTTCTGGATCTATTACACGGTATATAAACCCAGCTGTTCTGGATCTATTACACGCTATATAAACCCAGCTGTTCTGGATCTATTACACAGTATATAAACCCAGCTGTTCTGGATCTATTACACGCTATATAAACCCAGCTGTTCTGGATCTATTACACGGTATACAAACCCATCTGTTCTGGATCTATTACATGGTATATAAACCCATCTGTTCTGGATCTATTACATGGTATATAAACTCAGCTGTTCTGGATCTATTACACGGTATATAAACCCAGCTGTTCTGGATCTATTACATGGTATATAAACCCAGCTGTTCTGGATCTATTACACGCTATATAAACCCAGCTGTTCTGGATCTATTACACGGTATATAAACCCAGCTGTTCTGGATCTATTACACGCTATATAAACCCAGCTGTTCTGGATCTATTACACAGTATATAAACCCAGCTGTTCTGGATCTATTACACGGTATATAAACCCAGCGGCTCTGGATCTATTACACGCTATTTAAACTCAGCTGTTCTGGATCTATTACACGGTATATAAACCCAGCGGCTCTGAATCTATTACACGGTATATAAACCCAGCGGCTCTGGATCTATTACATGGTATATAAACCCAGCTGTTCTGGATCTATTACACGGTATATAAACCCAGCTGTTCTGGATCTATTACACGCTACATAAACTCAGCTGTTCTGGATCTATTACATGGTATATAAACCCAGCTATTCTGGATCTATTACATGGTATATAAACCCAGCAGCTCTGGATCTATTACATGGTATATAAACCCAGCTGTTCTGGATCTATTACACGGTATATAAACCCAGCTGTTCTGGATCTATTACATGGTATATAAACCCAGCGGCTCTGGATCTATTACACGCTATATAAACCCAGCGGCTCTGGATCTATTACACGGTATAAAAACTCAGCTGTTCTGGATCTATTACACGGTATATAAACCCAGCGGCTCTGGATCTATTACACGGTATATAAACCCAGCTGTTCTGGATCTATTACATGGTATATAAACCCAGCTGTTCTGGATCTATTACACGGTATATAAACCCAGCTGTTCTGGATCTATTACATGGTATATAAACCCAGCTGTTCTGGATCTATTACACGGTATATAAACCCAGCTGTTCGTGATCTATTACACGGTATATAAACCCAGCGGCTCTGGATCTATTACACGGTATATAAACCCAGCGGCTCTGGATCTATTACATGGTATATAAACCCAGCTGTTCTGGATCTATTACATGCTATATAAACCCAGCTGTTCTGGATCTATTACACGCTATATAAACCCAGCTGTTCTGGATCTATTACACAGTATATAAACCCAGCTGTTCTGGATCTATTACACGGTATATAAACCCAGCGGCTCTGGATCTATTACACGCTATATAAACTCAGCTGTTCGTGGATCTATTACACGGTATATAAACCCATCTGTTCTGGATCTATTACATGGTATATAAACCCAGCGGCTCTGGATCTATTACATGGTATATAAACCCAGCTGTTCTGGATCTATTACACGGTATATAAACCCAGCTGTTCTGGATCTATTACACGCTACATAAACCCAGCTGTTCTGGATCTATTACATGGTATATAAACCCAGCTATTCTGGATCTATTACATGGTATATAAACCCAGCGGCTCTGGATCTATTACATGGTATATAAACCCAGCTGTTCTGGATCTATTACACGGTATATAAACCCAGCTGTTCTGGATCTATTACATGGTATATAAACCCAGCGGCTCTGGATCTATTACACGCTATATAAACCCAGCGGCTCTGGATCTATTACACGGTATAAAAACTCAGCTGTTCTGGATCTATTACACGGTATATAAACCCAGCGGCTCTGGATCTATTACACGGTATATAAACCCAGCGGCTCTGGATCTATTACACGGTATATAAACCCAGCTGTTCTGGATCTATTACATGGTATATAAACCCAGCTGTTCTGGATCTATTACATGGTATATAAGCCCAGCTGTTCTGGATCTATTACACGTTATATAAACCCAGCTGTTCTGGATCTATTACACGGTATATAAACCCAGCGGCTCTGGATCTATTACACGGTATATAAACCCAGCTGTTCTGGATCTATTACACAGTATATAAACCCATCTGTTCTGGATCTATTACACGGTATATAAACTCAGCTGTTCTGGATCTATTACACAGTATATAAACCCAGCTGTTCTGGATCTATTACACGGTATATAAACCCAGCTGTTCTGGATCTATTACACGCTATATAAACCCAGCTGTTCTGGATCTATTACACAGTATATAAACCCAGCTGTTCTGGATCTATTACACGCTATATAAACCCAGCTGTTCTGGATCTATTACACGGTATACAAACCCATCTGTTCTGGATCTATTACATGGTATATAAACCCATCTGTTCTGGATCTATTACATGGTATATAAACTCAGCTGTTCTGGATCTATTACACGGTATATAAACCCAGCTGTTCTGGATCTATTACATGGTATATAAACCCATCTGTTCTGGATCTATTACATGGTATATAAACTCAGCTGTTCTGGATCTATTACACGGTATATAAACCCAGCTGTTCTGGATCTATTACACGCTATATAAACCCAGCTGTTCTGGATCTATTACACGGTATATAAACCCAGCTGTTCTGGATCTATTACATGGTATATAAACCCAGCGGCTCTGGATCTATTACACGCTATATAAACCCAGCGGCTCTGGATCTATTACATGGTATAAAAACTCAGCTGTTCTGGATCTATTACACGGTATATAAACCCAGCGGCTCTGGATCTATTACACGGTATATAAACCCAGCGGCTCTGGATCTATTACACGGTATATAAACCCAGCTGTTCTGGATCTATTACATGGTATATAAACCCAGCTGTTCTGGATCTATTACACGGTATATAAACCCCGCTGTTCTGGATCTATTACATGGTATATAAACCCAGCTGTTCTGGATCTATTACACGGTATATAAACCCAGCTGTTCGTGATCTATTACACGGTATATAAACCCAGCGGCTCTGGATCTATTACACGGTATATAAACCCAGCGGCTCTGGATCTATTACATGGTATATAAACCCAGCTGTTCTGGATCTATTACACGCTATATAAACCCAGCTGTTCTGGATCTATTACACGCTATATAAACCCAGCTGTTCTGGATCTATTACACAGTATATAAACCCAGCTGTTCTGGATCTATTACACGGTATATAAACCCAGCGGCTCTGGATCTATTACACGCTATATAAACTCAGCTGTTCTGGATCTATTACACGGTATATAAACCCATCTGTTCTGGATCTATTACATGGTATATAAACCCAGCGGCTCTGGATCTATTACATGGTATATAAACCCAGCTGTTCTGGATCTATTACACGGTATATAAACCCAGCTGTTCTGGATCTATTACACGCTACATAAACCCAGCTGTTCTGGATCTATTACATGGTATATAAACCCAGCTATTCTGGATCTATTACATGGTATATAAACCCAGCAGCTCTGGATCTATTACATGGTATATAAACCCAGCTGTTCTGGATCTATTACACGGTATATAAACCCAGCTGTTCTGGATCTATTACATGGTATATAAACCCAGCGGCTCTGGATCTATTACACGCTATATAAACCCAGCGGCTCTGGATCTATTACACGGTATAAAAACTCAGCTGTTCTGGATCTATTACACGGTATATAAACCCAGCGGCTCTGGATCTATTACACGGTATATAAACCCAGCGGCTCTGGATCTATTACACGGTATATAAACCCAGCTGTTCTGGATCTATTACATGGTATATAAACCCAGCTGTTCTGGATCTATTACATGGTATATAAGCCCAGCTGTTCTGGATCTATTACACGTTATATAAACCCAGCTGTTCTGGATCTATTACACGGTATATAAACCCAGCGGCTCTGGATCTATTACACGGTATATAAACCCAGCTGTTCTGGATCTATTACACGGTATATAAACCCAGCTGTTCTGGATCTATTACATGGTATATAAACCCAGCGGCTCTGGATCTATTACACGCTATATAAACCCAGCGGCTCTGGATCTATTACACGGTATAAAAACTCAGCTGTTCTGGATCTATTACACGGTATATAAACCCAGCGGCTCTGGATCTATTACACGGTATATAAACCCAGCGGCTCTGGATCTATTACACGGTATATAAACCCAGCTGTTCTGGATCTATTACATGGTATATAAACCCAGCTGTTCTGGATCTATTACATGGTATATAAGCCCAGCTGTTCTGGATCTATTACACGTTATATAAACCCAGCTGTTCTGGATCTATTACACGGTATATAAACCCAGCGGCTCTGGATCTATTACATGGTATATAAACCCAGCTGCTATATATACACACACACACACACACACACACACACACACACACACACACACACACACACACACACACACACACACACACACACTATATAGAGGCCCCACGTGCTTCCCTCCCTCCCCCCGTTGGCACGCACGCGTATCCAACAACCCTCGGGTTGAGGGGGGGTACTTGCAAGGGATATTTAAACCCTGCACGCGCTCAAGCCCAGAACTGACTCTGTTTTCCCTCCCATCCCATGCAGCGGGGGGGGGGGGGGGGCTATTTAAACCCGGCGCGAGTCCCTCCCACCCATCCCGTGCCTCCAATGGTTTGCATGTGTTGGCTTCCTCCTCCCCTCCCCCTCACCACGAGGTGGTGTAGATTTGCGCGCGCAGCAGCGGGGGGAGGAGGGCTATTTAAACCCGGCACGGGTACGGAGCTTACATTAATCCTGTTTTCCCTCCCACCCACCCATCCCAGTGAGAAAGTTGTGTTGTGTCTAACCATTTCTTATGAATCTGTTAGCAGATCCATCATTACAGCTTTGGTGGAAGTGCCCGGCCAGTCATCGTAGGGACACCGTAAATACCCGAAATGGGGCTCCACCCGATGCGGATGGGCCGCCAGTTAACGGTCCCTCGGAGAAGATCGTGCGGGCTGGAGGCGCCGACGCAGGCGGTCAGTCGCTGTACCCCTGGCACCAATCTGGCGTCCGGCGGTTTGGAGATGGCTCCCGCCGGACGGTAGATTAGGGCGGTTTGGAGATGTCTCCCGCCGGACGGTAGATTAGGGCGGTTTGGAGATGTCTCCCGCCGGACGGTAGATTAGGGCGGTTTGGAGATGTCTCCCGCCAGACGGTAGATTAGGGCGGTTTGGAGATGGGTTCCCGCCGGGCGGTAGATTAGGGCGGTTTGGAGATGGGTTCCCGCCGGGCGGTAGATTAGGACGGTTTGGAGATGGGTTCCCGCCGGGCGGTAGATTAGGGCGGTTTGGAGATGTCTCCCGCCGGAAGGGAGATTAGGGCGGTTTGGAGATGTCTCCCACCAGACGGTAGATTAGGGCGGTTTGGAGAAGGTCTCCTGCCGGACGATAGATTAGGGCGGTTTGGAGAAGGTCTCCCGCCGGACGGTAGATTAGGGCGGTTTGAAGATGTCTCCCGCCGGACGGTAGATTAGGGCGGTTTGAAGATGTCTCCCGCCGGACGGTAGATTAGGGCGGTTTGGAGAAGGTTTCCTGCCGGACGGTATATTAGGAAAGTTTGGAGAGGTCTCCTGCCGGGCGGTAGATTAGGGCAGTTTGGAGATGTCTCCCGCCGAACGGTAGATTAGGACAGTTTGGAGAAGGTCTCCCACCGAACGGTAGATTAGGACAGTTTGGAGAAGGTCTCCCGCCGGGCGGTAGATTAGGGCGGTTTGGAGAGGGGCTCCCGCCGAACGGTAGATTAGGGCGGTTTGGAGATGTCTCCCGCCGGACGGTAGATTAGGACAGTTTGGAGAAGGTCTCCCGCCGGACGGTAGATTAGGACAGTTTGGAGAAGGTCTCCCGCCGGACGGGAGATTAGGGCGGTTTGGAGACGTCTCCCGCCGGACGGTAGATTAGGGCGGTTTGGAGACGTCTCCCGCCGGACGGTAGATTAGGGCGGTTTGGGGATGTCTCCCGCCGGACGGGAGATTAGGGCGGTTTGGAGATGTCTCCCGCCGGACAGTAGATTAGGGCGGTTTGGAGATGTCTCCCGCCGGACGGTAGATTAGGAAGGTTTGGAGATGTCTCCCGGCGGACGGTAGATTAGGGCGGTTTGGAGATGTCTCCCGCCGGACGGTAGATTAGGAAGGTTTGGAGATGTCTCCCGCCGGACGGTAGATTAGGACGATTTGGAGATGGCTCCCGCGGGACGGTAGATTAGGGCGGTTTGGAGATGGCTCCCGCGGGACGGTAGATTAGGGCGGTTTGGAGATGGCTCCCGCCGGACGGTAGATTAGGGCGGTTTGGAGATGGCTCCCGCCGGACGGTAGATTAGGACGGTTTGGAGATGGCTCCCGCGGGACGGTAGATTAGGGCGGTTTGGAGATGGCTCCCGCCGGACGTAGATTAGGACGGTTTGGAGATGTCTCCCGCCGGATGGTAGATTAGGGCGGTTTGGAGATCTCTCCCGCCGGACGGTAGATTAGGGCGGTTTGGAGATGTCTCCCGCCGGATGGTAGATTAGGGCGGTTTGGAGATGTCTCCCGCCGGACGGGAGATTAGGGCGGTTTGGAGATGTCTCCCGCCAGACGGTAGATTAGGGCGGTTTGGAGATGGGTTCCCGCCGGGCGGTAGATTAGGGCGGGTTGGAGATGTCTCCCGCCGGACGGTAGATTAGGAAGGTTTGGAGATGTCTCCCGCCGGATGGTAGATTAGGACAGTTTGGAGAAGGTCTCCCGCCGGATGGTAGATTAGGGCGGTTTGGAGATGTCTCCCGCCGGACGGTAGATTAGGGCGGTTTGGAGATGTCTCCCGCCGGACGGTAGATTAGGACAGTTTGGAGAAGGTCTCCCGCCGGACGGTAGATTAGGGCGGTTTGGAGAAGGTCTCCCGCCGGACGGTAGATTAGGGCGGTTTGAAGATGTCTCCCGCCGGACGGTAGATTAGGGCGGTTTGGAGATGTCTCCCGCCGGACGGTAGATTAGGGCGGTTTGGAGATGTCTCCCGCCGGATGGTAGATTAGGGCGGTTTGGAGATGTCTCCCGCCGGACGGGAGATTAGGGCGGTTTGGAGATGTCTCCCGCCAGATGGTAGATTAGGGCGGTTTGGAGATGTCTCCCGCCGGACGGTAGATTAGGACGGTTTGGAGATGTCTCCCGCCGGACGGTAGATTAGGACGGTTTGGAGATGTCTCCCGCCGGACGGTAGATTAGGACGGTTTGGAGATGTCTCCCGCCGGACGGTAGATTAGGGCGGTTTGGAGATGTCTCCCGCCGGAAGGGAGATTAGGGCGGTTTGGAGAAGGGCTCCCGCGGGACGGTAGATTAGGGCGGTTTGGAGAAGGGCTCCCGCGGGACGGTAGATTAGGACGGTTTGGAGATGTCTCCCGCCGAGCGGTAGATTAGGGCGGTTTGGAGATGTCTCCCGCCGGACGGTAGATTAGGGCGGTTTGGAGATGTCTCCCGCCGGATGGTAGATTAGGGCGGTTTGGAAAAGGGCTCCCGCCGGACGGTAGATTAGGAAGGTTTGGAGATGTCTCCCGCCGGACGGTAGATTAGGAAGGTTTGGAGATGTCTCCCGCCGGACGGTAGATTAGGGCGGTTTGGAGATGTCTCCCGCCGGACGGTAGATTAGGGCAGTTTGGAGATGTCTCCCGCCGGACGATAGATTAGGGCGGTTTGGAGAAGGTCTCCCGCCGGACGGTAGATTAGGGCAGTTTGGAGATGGTCTCCCGCCGGACGATAGATTAGGGCGGTTTGGAGATGTCTCCCGCCGGAAGGGAGATTAGGGCGGTTTGGAGAAGGGCTCCCGCGGGACGGTAGATTAGGGCGGTTTGGAGAAGGGCTCCCGCGGGACGGTAGATTAGGGCGGTTTGGAGAAGGTCTCCCGCCGGACGATAGATTAGGGCGGTTTGGAGAAGGTCTCCCGCCGGACGGTAGATTAGGGCGGTTTGCAGATGTCTCCCGCCGGACGGGAGATTAGGGCGGTTTGGAGATGTCTCCCGCCGGACGGTAGATTAGGGCGGTTTGGAGATGTCTCCCGCCGGGCGGTAGATTAGGGCGGTTTGGAGATGTCTCCCGCCGGGCGGTAGATTAGGGCGGTTTGCAGATGTCTCCCGCCGGACGGTAGATTAGGGCGGTTTGGAGATGTCTCCAGCCGGACGGTAGATTAGGGCGGTTTGGAGAAGGTCTCCCGCCGGACGGGAGATTAGGGCGGTTTGGAGATGTCTCCCGCCGGACGGTAGATTAGGGCGGTTTGGAGAAGGTCTCCCGCCGGACGGTAGATTAGGGCGGTTTGGAGATGTCTCCCGCCGGACGGTAGATTAGGGCGGTTTGGAGATGTCTCCCGCCGGACGGGAGATTAGGGCGGTTTGGAGATGTCTCCCGCCGGACGGTAGATTAGGGCGGTTTGGAGATGTCTCCCGCCGGACGGTAGATTAGGGCGGTTTGGAGATGTCTCCCGCCGGACGGTAGATTAGGGCGGTTTGGAGATGTCTCCCGCCGGACGGGAGATTAGGGCGGTTTGGAGATGTCTCCCGCCGGACGGTAGATTAGGGCGGTTTGGAGATGTCTCCCGCCGGACGGGAGATTAGGGCGGTTTGGAGATGTCTCCCGCCGGACGGTAGGTTAGGGCGGTTTGGGGATGTCTCTCGCTGGATGATACAGAGAATAGGGCTGACGACAAATGACTAGCGATTGGCTGACAGTTATTTACAAGTATTGATCAGGCAATAAAGCTGTGACCAATTATTACTTCCACAGAACTGTGTGTTCTCAGTGTGTAAGTGGGGGGTAAGTATCCCCTCGCGGGAGGAGAGAGAGGGGAGAGAGAGAGAGGGGAGAGAGGGGAGAGAGAGAGAGAGGGGAGAGAGGGGAGAGAGGGGAGAGAGGGGAGAGAGAGGAGAGAGAGAGAGAGAGAGAGGAGAGAGAGAGAGGGGAGAGAGGGGAGAGAGAGAGAGATAGAGAGGAGAGAGAGGAGAGAGAGGAGAGAGGGGAGAGAGAGAGGAGAGAGAGGAGAGGGGAGAAGGGAGAGAGGAGAGGGGAGAAGGGAGAGGGGAGAGGGGAGAGGGGAGAGAGAGAGGAGAGAGGAGAGAGAGAGAGAGAGAGGGTGAGAGGGTGAGAGAGAGGAGAGAGAGGAGAGGGTGAGAGAGAGGAGAGAGAGGAGAGAGGAGAGAGAGAGAGAGAGGAGAGAGGAGAGAGAGAGAGAGAGAGAGGAGAGAGGAGTGAGGAGAGAGAGATCACCCCCATCCGGTAACTGCAATGGGTTCTTTAGAAGACCTTCGATCCCAAAGATGGAGGAACCACAATCTAGCAAGATGTCCTGGGTAAGTGGATAGTTCGAAACAAGTTCCAGAGATCCCAAAGAATAACACCTTGCTGGCAGGTCACTGTGGCGTCTGGCGCTCGAGTGAATCTCCTGCGCTCCGTGATGACGTAGTGTCTATGCGTCTACGTGATGACGCTCCCTGACGCGTTTCGTCACACACGGGTGACTTTTTTTTTAACTCATCACTCACATTTATACCCTCATTAGCCGCTGCTTTATTGTTTTGTTTAATACATAGTAGACAGACAGAGCCCCTGTAGATAGCACTCTGTTTCTGTATGAATTGGTGATTTGTTTAAAATAACTTTATTAATTGACAATATCGTTAAAATATTGGGGTTTAAAACAATGATTAAATGACGCCAAGTGTGGCTAACTCTATGGATAGGTGTATCCAGAGGAGTATACAATGGTGTATTAATGCCCAGTGTTAGGGTAATTCACTGGCCCTAGTGTTCCTCATATGGAGAGAATGGGCTAGAGTTCTTATGGTGAAAGTAGCGGCTGTGTGGACCACATATGTAGTGCCCCAGTATAGGTCCAATCAACTAATACTGGGGCACTACATATGGATACACCTATCCTATACCTACCTTAATACTATGTATTAAGTTATACGCCCTTTGCAGCACCAGTTTCATTGTTCTATAGTAAAGCTGAAGCGGGGGTAAACATACGTATAAAATTATTGTTTTGTTTGTCATATATATATATGGGGGGGGTGAGCGGGCGGGGGGGGGGGGAAGAGCGGGGGGAGGGGGGGTGTGAGTGGGTGGGGGTGAGGGAGAGCGCCGGGTGAGGGAGTGGCCTATGGGTGGTGAGAGCCGTGGGGAGCGCTCTCGGGGATGGTCAGCTGGGGGAGCGGCCTATGTGAGGGGAGAGCCGCAGAGAGCGTGGGGTGTGTGTGTGTGTGTGTGTGTGTGTGCGTGTGTGCGTGTGTGCGACCTTTGGCCCGTCACTCCGCCTCAGGCCAATGAGAGGTGTGCGGGGGCGGGCGGGCCAAGGAAGCAATCTCATTGGCCTGGCCCAAGGTCCAATGGGATTGCCGCTAGGGACACAGGGAGGGACACAGGGAGACACATACAGACATAGCCACATAAGACGCTTTCAGAAATATATAGTAGATATACAGTGGTCGACAAATCACCAAAAAATCTACTCGCCAAACAAAAAATCTACTCGCCACCTAGTACCACACGTGTGCTGCTTGGGCCAATAGGAGCTCGCCACGATGTTAAATCCACTCGCCCGGGGCGAGCAAATGTATAGGTTTGTCGAACACATATATATATATATATATATATATACACACACACTATATATACACACCTGTCCCGTGAAGAGTCTCCAGTGGGAGGAGACGGCGTACGAGGCGTCCATGAGGAGAGGGGGGAGAGCGGCCCCCGATGTGATACACAGCATCTTCAGCGCAAGGAGGGTGCTGTCTACTGACTGCCCCTGTAATACCTGAGAGAGAGGGGGGGGTGAGAGTGGGGCGGGGGGAGGAGAAGGGGGAGAGGAATGAGGGAGGAGGAAGAGGGAGTGGAGAGTGAGGAGAGGGGGAGAGAAAGGGGGATAGGACAGGGGATGAGAGGGAGGGGGGAGAGAAGAAAGGGAAGGGGAGAGAAGAAAGGAAGGGGGGAGAGAAGGGATGAAGGGGGAGAGAAGAGAGGATGGGTGGAGAGAAGAGAGGAAGGAGGAGAGGGAAGGTGGAGAGATGAAAGGGAGAGGGGAGAGAGAAGGCTGAGAGGGAGGGGTAAGAGAGAGGAGAGGGGGAAAGAGGAGAGGGGGAGAAGAGAGGGAGGGGTGAGAGAATAGAGAAAGTCGGGAGAGAATAGAGAGAGGGGAATAGGAGAAGGGGACAGGGAGGGGGAGTGAGGGAGAGGGGAGTGAGGAAAGTGGTCAGAGGGAGGGGAGGAGAGTTGGGAGGGGAGGGGAGGAGAGTTGGAAGGGGTGGAGAGGCGGGAGGAGTGGAGAGAAAGAGGGAGAACTGAAGGAGGGGGAGAGAGGGTGGAGTGAAGGAGGAGGGGTAAAGAGAGAGAGAGAGACAGGAGATGGGGGAGGAAAACAGACAGTCTTACTTGTTCTGTTGACTCTTGGTGACTCTCAATGGCTCTCAGCATAAGAGACAGCTTCTGTTCCGCCTGAGACACACACAGGTGTGTAAATACTATATACACACACCCATCCTAATATATATATATACTATCCACACACAGGCGTGTAAATACTATATACACACACCCATCCTAATATATATATATATATATATATATATATATATATATATATATATATATATACTATCCACACACAGGCGTGTAAATACTATATACACACACCCATCCTAATATATATATACTATCCACACACAGGCGTGTAAATACTATATACACACACCCATCCTAATATATATATACTATCCACACACAGGTGTGTAAATACTATATACACACACCCATCCTAATATATATATATACTATCCACACACAGGCGTGTAAATACTATATACACACACCCATCCTAATATATATATATATATACTATCCACACACAGGCGTGTAAATACTATATACACACACCCATCCTTTTATATATATGTATACTATCCACACACAGGTGTGTATTATATACACACACCCATCCTTATATATATATATACTATCCACACACAGGTGTGTATTATATACACACACCCATCCTTATATATATATAAATATATATATACTATCCACACACAGGTGTGTAAATACTATATACACACACCCATCCTAATATATATATATATATATAAATATATATATATACTATCCACACACAGGTGTGTAAATACTATATACACACACCCATCCTTATATATATATATATATATACTATCCACACACAGGTGTGTATTATATACACACACCAAACCCCCACCCGCATGGAGACTCCCTAACTAAGCCACCACATTTTTTACTCCCCTCCCCTGCAGAGCTCTCTTAACCCCGCCCCCGAGGAGCGATATCTCTTCCTGTTCCTGATCCCTCTCCGTTACACCACCCCGAGGAGATATATCTCTTCCTATCCCTGATCCCGCCCCCGAGGAGGTATATCCCTTCCTGTTCCTGATCCCGCCCGAGGAGCGATATCTCTTCCTGTTCCTGATCCCTCTCCGTTACCCCACCCTGAGGAGGTATATCTCTTCCTGTCCCTGATCCCGCCCCCGAGGAGCGATATCCCTTCCTGTTCCTGATCCCTCTCCGTTACCCCACCCTGAGGAGTTATATCTCTTCCTGTCCCTGATCCCTCTCCGTTACCCCACCCCGAGGAGCAATATCCCTTCCTGTTCCTGATCCCTCTCCGTTACCCCACCCTGAGGAGGTATATCTCTTCCTGTCCCTGATCACGCCCCCGAGGAGGTATATCTCTTCCTGTCCCTGATCCCGCCCCTGAGGAGGTATATCCCTTCCTGTTCCTGATCCCGCCCGAGGAACGATATCCCTTCCTGTTCCTGATCCCTCTCCGTTACCCCACCCTGAGGAGTTATATCTCTTCCTGTCCCTGATCCCTCTCCGTTACCCCACCCCGAGGAGCAATATCCCTTCCTGTTCCTGATCCCTCTCCGTTACCCCACCCTGAGGAGGTATATCTCTTCCTGTCCCTGATCACGCCCCCGAGGAGGTATATCTCTTCCTGTCCCTGATCCCGCCCCTGAGGAGGTATATCCCTTCCTGTTCCTGATCCCGCCCGAGGAACGATATCCCTTCCTGTTCCTGATCCCTCTCCGTTAGCCCACCCTGAGGAGATATATCTCTTCCTGTCCCTGATCCCGCCCCCGAGGAGGTATATCCCTTCCTGTTCCTGATCCCGCCCCCAAAGAGCGATATCCCTTCCTGTTCCTGATCCCTCTCCGTTAGCCCACCCTGAGGAGGTATATCTCTTCCTGTCCCTGATCCCGCCCCCTGAGGAGCGATATCCCTTCCTGTTCCCTCTCCATTACTGCACCCCGAGGAGGTATATCTCTTCCTGTCCCTGATCCCGCCCGAGGAGCGATATCCCTTCCTGTTCCTGATCCTCTCCGTTAGCCCACCCCGAGGAGGTATATCTCTTCCTGTCCCTGATCCCGCCCCCTGAGGAGCGATATCCCTTCCTGTTCCCTCTCCATTACTGCACCCGAGGCGATATATCTCTTCCTGTCCCTGATCCCGCCCCTGAGGAGCGATATCCCTTCCTGTTCCCTCTCCATTACTGCACCCGAGGAGGTATATCTCTTCCTGTCCCTGATCCCGCCCCTGAGGAGCGATATCCTCTCCTACCTTAGCCATTCTCCCAAGGAACTACCACCCTTCATCTCTTAGCCCCACCCCTAAGGATTTATATCCCCCCCCCTGCCATCACCCCAAGGATCTCTATCTGTTCCTAACCCCTCTTTTAACTCGCCCCACCGAACCACGTCCCCCTTAACCCACCCCCACCGGACCACGTCCCCCTTAACCCACCCCCACCGGACCACGTCCCCCCTTAGCCCAGCCCTGCGGTACCGTTCTGTCAGGGTCATCCGTGGCTTGCACAAATTCCAGCGCCTCCGGGGAGGAGCAACGCACGATGTCCGAACGCCCATGGTGAAAACCACGCAGTGTGACAGCCTCACACGTGGCACATACAGACCCGTGTAACCTGTGAGCAGGAAGAGAGAGAGCTCAGTCTCCCGCGCACGCCCCCTCCCTGGCAGTGAGAGATAGCTCAGTCTCCCGCGCACGCCCCCTCCCTGGCAGTGAGAGAGAGCTCAGTCTCCCGCGCACACCCCTTCCCTGGCAGTGAGAGAGAGCTCAGTCTCCCGCGCACACCCCCTCCCTGGCAGTGAGAGAGAGCTCAGTCTCCCGCGCACGCCCCCTCCCTGGCAGCGAGAGAGAGCTCAGTCTCCCGCGCACGCCCCCTCCCTGGCAGTGAGAGAGAGCTCAGTCTCCCGCGCACGCCCCCTCCCTGGCAGTGAGAGATAGCTGTCTCCCACGCACGCCCCCTCCCTGGCAGTGAGAGATAGCTCAGTCTCCCGCGCACGCCTCCTCCCTGGCAGTGAGAGATAGCTCAGTCTCAAACGCACGCCCCCTCCCTGGCAGTGAAATAGAGCTCAGTCTCCAGCGTACGCCCCCTCCCTGGCAGTGAGAGATAGCTCAGTCTCCCGCGCACGCCCCCTCCCTGGCAGTGAGAGGTAGCTCAGTCTCCCGCGCACGCCCCCTCCCTGGCAGTGATAGAGCTCAGTCTCCCGCGCACGCCCCCTCCCTGGCAGTGAGAGAGAGCTCAGTCTCCCGCGCACGCCCCCTCCCTGGCAGTGAGAGATAGCTCGGTCTCCCGCGCACGCCCCCTCCCTGGCAGTGAGAGAGAGCTCAGTCTCCCGCGCACGCCCCCTCCCTGGCTCAGTCTCCCGTGCACGCCCTCTCCCTGGCAGTGAGAGATAGCTCAGTCTCCCGCGCACGCCCCCTCCCTGGCAGTGAGAGATAGCTCAGTCTCCCGCGCACGCCCCCTCCCTGGCAGTGAGAGATAGCTCAGTCTCCCGCGCACGCCCCCTCCCTGGCAGTGAGAGAGAGCTCAGTCTCCCGCGCACGCCCCCTCCCTGGCAGTGAGAGATAGCTCAGTCTCCCGCTCACGCCCCCTCCCTGGCAGTGATAGAGCTCAGTCTCCCACGCACGCCCCCTCCCTGGTAGTGAGAGATAGCTCAGTCTCCCGAGCACGCCCCCTCCCTGGCAGTGAGAGATAGCTCAGTCTCCCGCGCACGCCCCCTCCCTGGCAGTGAGAGATAGCTCAGTCTCCCGCTCACGCCCCCTCCCTGGCAGTGATAGAGCTCAGTCTCCCACGCACGCCCCCTCCCTGGTAGTGAGAGAGGGCTCAGTCTCCCGCGCACGCCCCCTCCCTGGCAGTGAGAGAGAGCTCAGTCTCCCGCGCACGCCCACTCCCTGGCAGTGAGAGATAGCTCAGTCTCCCGCGCACGCCCCCTCCCTGGCAGTGAGAGAGAGCTCAGTCTCCCGCGCACGCCCCCTCCCTGGCAGTGAGAGATAGCTCAGTCTCCCGCGCACGCCCCCTCCCTGGCAGTGAGAGATAGCTCAGTCTCAAACGCACGCCCCCTCCCTGGCAGTGAGAGATAGCTCAGTCTCCCGCGCACGCCCCCTCCCTGGCAGTGAGAGATAGCTCAGTCTCAAACGCACGCCCCCTCCCTGGCAGTGAGAGAGAGCTCAGTCTCCCGCGCACGCCCCCTCCCGGGCAGGGACCCTACCTGTAGTATCCGAGCTGCAGAGCGATCTGGAGGAAGGCCCCGGGTCCCAGGCTGTGTCTCTGAGGAAAGCGTTTGCCGAAGTCGGGGAACGAGAAGCAGCAGATGTCCAAATCACTGACCAGTCTGTGGGGGAAGGGGAGGAGCCTCATGACACGCCCACATCGCCCTCATTACCATAACAAGCATCTCATGGCCCCTCCCCTCATTATCACATCATCTATATAGCATATAACCCCCTTTCTCATAGTCCCTCCCCTCATTATCATAACCCCGCCCTCTGCACATCACATCATCTATATCTCATATAGTCCCTTTCTCGTAGCCCCATCCCTCATAATAACCCCGCCCTCTGCACATCACATCATCTATATCTCATATAGTCCCCTCTCATAGCCCCTCCCCTCATTATCATAACCCCGCCCTCTGCACATCACATCATCTATATCTCATATAGTCCCTTTCTCGTAGCCCCTCCCCTCATTATCATAACCCCGCCCTCTGCACATCACATCATCTATATCTCATATAGTCCCCTCTCATAGCCCCTCCCCTCATTATCATAACCCCAACCTCTGCACATCACATTATCTATATATCATATAGTCCCCTTTCACGTAGCCCCTCCCCTCATAATCATAACCCCGCCTTCTGCTTAATCACATCATCTATATATCATATAGTCCCCTTTCTCGTAGCCCCTCCCCTCAAAAGAACCCCGCCCTCTGCACATCACATTATCTATTTAGCATATAGTCCCCTTTCTCGTAGCCCCTCCCCTCATAATAACCCCGCCCTCTGCACATCACATTATCTATATATCATATAGTCCCCTTTCTCGTAGCCCCTCCCCTCATAATAACCCCGCCCTCTGCACATCACATTATCTATATATCATATAGTCCCCTTTCTCGTAGCCCCTCCCCTCATAATAACCCCACCCTCTGCACATCACATCATCTATATATCATATAGTCCCCTTTCTCAAAGTCCCTCCCCTCATTATCATAACCCCGCCCTCTGCACATCACATCATCTATATCTCATATAGTCCCCTCTCATAACCCCTCCCCTCATCATAACCTCCTCGCCTTCTGCATAATCACATAATCTCTCATTTAGCCCCTCCCCTCCTTATCACAGCTCCTCCTCTAATTATAAATAAGCACACCCTTTTATCATCGCCCCTCCTGTCCTTATGCCCCTCATCAATATTGCTCCACCCCCGCATCATATAAATATCATACTGCCCCCTGCTTATAATTGCTCATCCACTCATTATCACACTCCATCATTATCATAGCCCCGCCCCCTCCTTATAATAGCCCCGCCCACCACCTCATTTCCCCCTCTATTTAACATATAGCTCCTCCCTTCCTTATCATGGACCCTCATCATCATAGCTCCACCCCCTCAACACATAATATACCCCTCATTATCACATCATCTATATATCACAGAGCCCCACCTTCATTATCATAACCCCTCCCCTCAAACACCCACTCTCATATCCCCGCCCTCCTCATTAGCATAGCCCCGCCCCTCACATGTCCAGGTTCTGCTTGGCCTCCTCTATGTGGTGTTTGGTCTCGGGGGTGAAGTTGAAGTAGAGTTTCTTGGGGGGAGGCAGGCGGATCATTGGGGTGCGGGGGGGCAGCAGGCTGGGGCCCCCGGAGCTGGTGGGGGGGAGGGAAGAGGTCAGACACTACACTGGCGCACTGCATCCTGTACTAATCACATCCTAACACTGCGTCCTGTACTAATCACATCCTAACTCTGCGTCCTGTACTTATCACATCCTAACACCGCGTCCTGTACTAATCCCATCCTAACACTGCATCCTGTACTAATCTCATCCTAACACTGTATCCTGTACTAATCTTATCCTAACACTGCATCCTGTACTAATCACATCCTAACACTGCATCCTGTACTAATCACATCCTAACACTGCGTCCTGTACTAATCACACCCTAACACTGCGTCCTGTACTAATCACATCCTAACACTGCATCCTGTACTAATCACACCCTAACACTGCGTCCTGTACTAATCACATCCTAACACTGCATCCTGTACTAATCCCATCCTAACACCGCGTCCTGTACTAATCCCATCCTAACACTGCGTCCTGTACTAATCACATCCTAACACTGCATCCTGTACTAATCACATCCTACCACTGTATCCTGTACTAATCACATCCTAACACTGCATCCTGTACTAATCACATCCTAACACTCCATCCTGTACTAATCACATCCTAACACTGCATCCTGTACTAATCACATCCTAACACTGCGTCCTGTACTAATCACATCCTAACACTGCGTCCTGTACTAATCACATCCTAACACTGCCTCCTGTACTAATCCCATCCTAACACTGCGTCCTGTACTAATCACATCCTAACACTGCCTCCTGTACTAATCACATCCTAACACTGCCTCCTGTACTAATCCCATCCTAACACAGCCTCCTGTACTAATCACATCCTAACACTGCATCCTGTACTAATCACATCCTAACACTGCGTCCTGTACTAATCCCATCCTAACACTGCGTCCTGTACTAATCCCACCCTAACACTGCGTCCTGTACTAATCACATCCTAACACTGCGTCCTGTACTAATCCCACCCTAACACTGCATCCTGTACTAATCACATCCTAACACTGCGTCCTGTACTAATCACATCCTAACACTGCGTCCTGTACTAATCACATCCTAACACAGCATCCTGTACTAATCCCATCCTAACACCGCATCCTGTACTAATCACATCCTAACACTGCATCCTGTACTAATCACACCCTAACACTGCGTCCTGTACTAATCACATCCTAACACCGCATCCTGTACTAATCACATCCTAACACTGCATCCTGTACTAATCACATCCTAACACTGCATCCTGTACTAATCACATCCTAACACTGCATCCTGTACTAATCACACCCTAACACAGCGTCCTGTACTAATCCCATCCTAACACTGCATCCTGTACTAATCACATCCTAACACTGCGTCCTGTACTAATCACATCCTAACACTGCATCCTGTACTAATCACATCCTAACACTGCGTCCTGTACTAATCCCATCCTAACACCGCATCCTGTACTAATCACATCCTAACACTGCATCCTGTACTAATCACACCCTAACACTGCGTCCTGTACTAATCACATCCTAACACCGCATCCTGTACTAATCACATCCTAACACCGCATCCTGTACTAATCACATCCTAACACTGCATCCTGTACTAATCACATCCTAACACTGCGTCCTGTACTAATCACATCCTAACACTGCATCCTGTACTAATCACATCCTAACACTGCGTCCTGTACTAATCACATCCTAACACTGCGTCCTGTACTAATCACATCCTAACACTGCGTCCTGTACTAATCACATCCTAACACTGCATCCTGTACTAATCACATCCTAACACTGCATCCTGTACTAATCACACCCTAACACTGCGTCCTGTACTAATCACACCCTAACACTGCGTCCTGTACTAATCACACCCTAACACTGCGTCCTGTACTAATCACATCCTAACACTGCGTCCTGTACTAATCACATCCTAACACTGCATCCTGTACTAATCACACCCTAACACTGCGTCCTGTACTAATCACACCCTAACACTGCGTCCTGTACTAATCACACCCTAACACTGCGTCCTGTACTAATCACATCCTAACACTGCATCCTGTACTAATCACATCCTAACACCGCATCCTGTACTAATCACATCCTAACACTGCATCCTGTACTAATCACACCCTAACACTACATCCTGTACTAATCCCACCCTAACACTGCGTCCTGTACTAATCACATCCTAACACTGCGTCCTGTACTAATCACATCCTAACACTGCGTCCTGTACTAATCCCATCCTAACACTGCATCCTGTACTAATCACATCCTAACACTGCGTCCTGTACTAATCACACCCTAACACTGCGTCCTGTACTAATCACATCCTAACTCTGCGTCCTGTACTAATCCCATCCTAACACTGCATCCTGTACTAATCACATCCTAACACTGCATCCTGTACTAATCCCATCCTAACACTGCATCCTGTACTAATCACATCCTAACACTGTGTCCTGTACTAATCACATCCTAACACTGCGTCCTGTACTAATCACATCCTAACACTGCCTCCTGTACTAATCACATCCTAACACAGCATCCTGTACTAATCACACCCTAACACTGCGTCCTGTACTAATCACACCCTAACACTGCGTCCTGTACTAATCACATCCTAACACTGCGTCCTGTACTAATCACATCCTAACACTGCCTCCTGTACTAATCACATCCTAACACTGCCTCCTGTACTAATCACATCCTAACACAGCATCCTGTACTAATCACATCCTAACACTGCGTCCTGTACTAATCACATCCTAACACTGCGTCCTGTACTAATCACACCCTAACACTGCGTCCTGTACTAATCACATCCTAACACTGCCTCCTGTACTAATCACATCCTAACACTGCGTCCTGTACTAATCACACCCTAACACTGCGTCCTGTACTAATCCCATCCTAACACTGCATCCTGTACTAATCACATCCTAACACTGCACCCTGTACTAATCACATCCTAACACTGCGTCCTGTACTAATCACATCCTAACACTGTATCCTGTACTAATCACACCCTAACACTGCATCCTGTACTAATCACATCCTAACACTGCATCCTGTACTAATCACATCCTAACACTGCATCCTGTACTAATCACATCCTAACACTGCGTCCTGTACTAATCCCATCCTAACACTGTATCCTGTACTAATCACATCCTAACACTGCGTCCTGTACTAATCACACCCTAACACTGCGTCCTGTACTAATCACATCCTAACACTGCATCCTGTACTAATCCCATCCTAACACTGTATCCTGTACTAATCACATCCTAACACTGCCTCCTGTACTAATCACATCCTAACACTGTATCCTGTACTAATCACATCCTAACACTGCGTCCTGTACTAATCACATCCTAACACTGCCTCCTGTACTAATCACATCCTAACACTGCCTCCTGTACTAATCACATCCTAACACTGCACCCTGTACTAATCACATCCTAACACTGCGTCCTGTACTAATCACATCCTAACACTGTATCCTGTACTAATCACACCCTAACACTGCATCCTGTACTAATCACATCCTAACACTGCATCCTGTACTAATCACATCCTAACACTGCATCCTGTACTAATCACATCCTAACACTGCGTCCTGTACTAATCACATCCTAACACTGTATCCTGTACTAATCACATCCTAACACTGTATCCTGTACTAATCACATCCTAACACTGCGTCCTGTACTAATCACACCCTAACACTGGATCCTGTACTAATCACATCCTAACACTGCATCCTGTACTAATCACATCCTAACACTGCATCCTGTACTAATCCCATCCTAACACTGCATCCTGTACTAATCACATCCTAACACTGCGTCCTGTACTAATCCCATCCTAACACTGCGTCCTGTACTAATCACATCCTAACACTGCATCCTGTACTAATCACATCCTAACACTGCGTCCTGTACTAATCACATCCTAACACTGCGTCCTGTACTAATCACATCCTAACACTGCGTCCTGTACTAATCACATCCTAACACTGCGTCCTGTACTAATCACACCCTAACACTGCTACCTGTACTAATCACATCCTAACACTGCATCCTGTACTAATCACATCCTAACACTGCATCCTGTACTAATCACATCCTAACACTGCGTCCTGTACTAATCACATCCTAACACTGCATCCTGTACTAATCACATCCTAACACTGCATCCTGTACTAATCACATCCTAACACTGCGTCCTGTACTAATCCCATCCTAACACTGCATCCTGTACTAATCCCATCCTAACACTGCTACCTGTACTAATCACATCCTAACACTGCATCCTGTACTAATCACATCCTAACACTGCATCCTGTACTAATCACATCCTAACACTGCGTCCTGTACTAATCACATCCTAACACTGCATCCTGTACTAATCACATCCTAACACTGCATCCTGTACTAATCACATCCTAACACTGCGTCCTGTACTAATCCCATCCTAACACTGCATCCTGTACTAATCACATCCTAACACTGCATCCTGTACTAATCCCATCCTAACACTGCATCCTGTACTAATCACATCCTAACACTGCGTCCTGTACTAATCCCATCCTAACACTGCGTCCTGTACTAATCACATCCTAACACTGCGTCCTGTACTAATCACATCCTAACACTGTATCCTGTACTAATCACATCCTAACACTGCATCCTGTACTAATCACATCCTAACACTGCATCCTGTACTAATCACATCCTGACACTGCATCCTGTACTAATCACATCCTAACACTGCATCCTGTACTAATCACATCCTAACACTGCCTCCTGTACTAATCACATCCTAACACTGCGTCCTGTACTAATCACATCCTAACACTGCATCCTGTACTAATCACATCCTAACACTGTATCCTGTACTAATCACATCCTAACACTGCGTCCTGTACTAATCACATCCTAACACTGCGTCCTGTACTAATCACATCCTAACACTGCGTCCTGTACTAATCACACCCTAACACCGCGTCCTGTACTAATCACATCCTAACACTGCATCCTGTACTAATCACATCCTAACACTGCATCCTGTACTAATCACATCCTAACACTGCGTCCTGTACTAATCACATCCTAACACTGCGTCCTGTACTAATCACATCCTAACACTGCGTCCTGTACTAATCACACCCTAACACTGCATCCTGTACTAATCCCATCCTAACACTGCATCCTGTACTAATCACATCCTAACACTGCATCCTGTACTAATCACATCCTAACACTGCATCCTGTACTAATCACATCCTAACACTGCATCCTGTACTAATCACACCCTAACACTGCGTCCTGTACTAATCACATCCTAACACTGCATCCTGTACTAATCACATCCTAACACTGCATCCTGTACTAATCACATCCTAACTCTGCGTCCTGTACTAATCACATCCTAACACTGCATCCTGTACTAATCACATCCTAACACTGCGTCCTGTACTAATCACATCCTAACACCGCGTCCTGTACTAATCACATCCTAACACTGCATCCTGTACTAATCACATCCTAACACTGCATCCTGTACTAATCACACCCTAACACTGCATCCTGTACTAATCACATCCTAACACTGCATCCTGTACTAATCACATCCTAACACTGCATCCTGTACTAATCACATCCTAACACTGCGTCCTGTACTAATCACATCCTAACACTGCATCCTGTACTAATCACATCCTAACACTGCATCCTGTACTAATCACATCCTAACACTGCGTCCTGTACTAATCACATCCTAACACTGCGTCCTGTACTAATCACATCCTAACACTGCATCCTGTACTAATCACATCCTGACACTGCATCCTGTACTAATCACATCCTAACACTGCTACCTGTACTAATCACATCCTAACACTGCGTCCTGTACTAATCACATCCTAACACTGCGTCCTGTACTAATCACATCCTAACACTGCGTCCTGTACTAATCACATCCTAACACTGCATCCTGTACTAATCACATCCTAACACTGCATCCTGTACTAATCACATCCTAACACTGCGTCCTGTACTAATCACATCCTAACACTGCACCCTGTACTAATCACATCCTAACACCGCGTCCTGTACTAATCACATCCTGACACAGCATCCTGTACTAATCACACCCTAACACTGCATCCTGTACTAATCACATCCTAACACTGCGTCCTGTACTAATCACATCCTAACACTGCGTCCTGTACTAATCACATCCTAACACTGCGTCCTGTACTAATCACATCCTAACACTGCATCCTGTACTAATCACATCCTAACACTGCATCCTGTACTAATCACATCCTAACACTGCGTCCTGTACTAATCACATCCTAACACTGCATCCTGTACTAATCACATCCTAACACTGCGTCCTGTACTAATCACACCCTAACACTGCGTCCTGTACTAATCACATCCTAACACTGCATCCTGTACTAATCCCATCCTAACACTGCGTCCTGTACTAATCCCATCCTAACACTGCATCCTGTACTAATCCCACCCTAACACTGCGTCCTGTACTAATCACACCCTAACACTGCGTCCTGTACTAATCCCATCCTAACACTGCGTCCTGTACTAATCACACCCTAACACTGCATCCTGTACTAATCACATCCTAACACCGCCTCCTGTACTAATCACATCCTAACACTGCACCCTGTACTAATCACATCCTAACACAGCGTCCTGTACTAATCACATCCTAACACCGCATCCTGTACTAATCACATCCTAACACCGCATCCTGTACTAATCCCATCCTAACACTGCGTCCTGTACTAATCACATCCTAACACTGCATCCTGTACTAATCACATCCTAACACTGCATCCTGTACTAATCACATCCTAACACTGCGTCCTGTACTAATCACATCCTAACACTGCGTCCTGTACTAATCACATCCTAACACTGCATCCTGTACTAATCACATCCTAACACTGTATCCTGTACTAATCACATCCTAACACAGCATCCTGTACTAATCACACCCTAACACTGCGTCCTGTACTAATCACATCCTAACACTGCATCCTGTACTAATCACATCCTAACACTGCGTCCTGTACTAATCACACCCTAACACTGCGTCCTGTACTAATCACACCCTAACACTGCGTCCTGTACTAATCACATCCTAACACTGCATCCTGTACTAATCCCATCCTAACACTGTATCCTGTACTAATCACATCCTAACACTACATCCTGTACTAATCACATCCTAACACTGCGTCCTGTACTAATCACATCCTAACACTGCGTCCTGTACTAATCACATCCTAACACAGCATCCTGTACTAATCACATCCTAACACTGCATCCTGTACTAATCACACCCTAACACTGTATCCTGTACTAATCACATCCTAACACTGCGTCCTGTACTAATCACATCCTAACACTGCATCCTGTACTAATCACATCCTAACACTGCGTCCTGTACTAATCACATCCTAACACTACATCCTGTACTAATCACATCCTAACACTGCATCCTGTACTAATCACATCCTAACACAGCATCCTGTACTAATCACATCCTAACACTGCCTCCTGTACTAATCACATCCTAACACTGCGTCCTGTACTAATCACATCCTAACACCGCATCCTGTACTAATCACATCCTAACACTGCATCCTGTACTAATCACACCCTAACACTGCATCCTGTACTAATCACATCCTAACACTGCGTCCTGTACTAATCCCATCCTAACACTGCATCCTGTACTAATCACATCCTAACACTGCGTCCTGTACTAATCACATCCTAACACTGCATCCTGTACTAATCACATCCTAACACTGCATCCTGTACTAATCACATCCTAACACTGCGTCCTGTACTAATCACATCCTAACACTGCGTCCTGTACTAATCACATCCTAACACTGCATCCTGTACTAATCACATCCTAACACTGTATCCTGTACTAATCACATCCTAACACTGCATCCTGTACTAATCACATCCTAACACTGCGTCCTGTACTAATCACACCCTAACACTGCGTCCTGTACTAATCACATCCTAACACTGCACCCTGTACTAATCACACCCTAACACTGCATCCTGTACTAATCACATCCTAACACTGCGTCCTGTACTAATCACACCCTAACAATGCATCCTGTACTAATCACATCCTAACACTGCATCCTGTACTAATCACATCCTAACACTGCATCCTGTACTAATCACACCCTAACACTGCGTCCTGTACTAATCACATCCTAACACTGCGTCCTGTACTAATCACATCCTAACACTGCGTCCTGTACTAATCACATCCTAACACTGCATCCTGTACTAATCACACCCTAACACTGCGTCCTGTACTAATCACACCCTAACACCGCGTCCTGTACTAATCACATCCTAACACTGCCTCCTGTACTAATCACATCCTAACACTGCGTCCTGTACTAATCACATCCTAACACCGCGTCCTGTACTAATCACATCCTAACACTGCGTCCTGTACTAATCACACCCTAACACTGCGTCCTGTACTAATCACATCCTAACACTGCATCCTGTACTAATCACATCCTAACACTGTATCCTGTACTAATCACATCCTAACACTGCGTCCTGTACTAATCACATCCTAACACTGCATCCTGTACTAATCACATCCTAACACAGCATCCTGTACTAATCACATCCTAACACTGCGTCCTGTACTAATCACATCCTAACACTGCGTCCTGTACTAATCACATCCTAACACAGCATCCTGTACTAATCACACCCTAACACTGCGTCCTGTACTAATCACATCCTAACACTGCATCCTGTACTAATCCCATCCTAACACTGCATCCTGTACTAATCACACCCTAACACTGCATCCTGTACTAATCACACCCTAACACAGCGTCCTGTACTAATCCCATCCTAACACTGCATCCTGTACTAATCACATCCTAACACTGCATCCTGTACTAATCACATCCTAACACTGCGTCCTGTACTAATCACATCCTAACACTGCATCCTGTACTAATCACATCCTAACACTGCATCCTGTACTAATCACATCCTAACACAGCGTCCTGTACTAATCACATCCTAACACTGCATCCTGTACTAATCACACCCTAACACTGCATCCTGTACTAATCACATCCTAACACTGCATCCTGTACTAATCACATCCTAACACTGCGTCCTGTACTAATCACATCCTAACACTGCGTCCTGTACTAATCACATCCTAACACTGCATCCTGTACTAATCACATCCTAACACTGCATCCTGTACTAATCACACCCTAACACAGCGTCCTGTACTAATCCCATCCTAACACTGCATCCTGTACTAATCACATCCTAACACAGCGTCCTGTACTAATCACATCCTAACACTGCATCCTGTACTAATCACATCCTAACACAGCGTCCTGTACTAATCACATCCTAACACTGCATCCTGTACTAATCACACCCTAACACTGCATCCTGTACTAATCACACCCTAACACTGCATCCTGTACTAATCACATCCTAACACTGCATCCTGTACTAATCACATCCTAACACTGCGTCCTGTACTAATCACATCCTAACACTGCGTCCTGTACTAATCACATCCTAACACTGCATCCTGTACTAATCACATCCTAACACTGCATCCTGTACTAATCACACCCTAACACAGCGTCCTGTACTAATCACATCCTAACACTGCATCCTGTACTAATCCCATCCTAACACTGCGTCCTGTACTAATCACATCCTAACACTGCGTCCTGTACTAATCACATCCTAACACTGCGTCCTGTACTAATCACATCCTAACACTGCATCCTGTACTAATCACATCCTAACACTGCATCCTGTACTAATCACATCCTAACACTGCGTCCTGTACTAATCACATCCTAACACTGCATCCTGTACTAATCACATCCTAACACTGCATCCTGTACTAATCACATCCTAACACAGCGTCCTGTACTAATCACATCCTAACACTGCATCCTGTACTAATCACACCCTAACACTATATCCTGTACTAATCCCATCCTAACACTGCACCCTGTGCTAATCACATCCTAACACTGCATCCTGTACTAATCACACCCTAACACTGCGTCCTGTACTAATCACATCCTAACACTGCATCCTGTACTAATCACATCCTAACACTGCGTCCTGTACTAATCCCATCCTAACACTGCGTCCTGTACTAATCACATCCTAACACTGCATCCTGTACTAATCACATCCTAACACTGCATCCTGTACTAATCACACCCTAACACTGCGTCCTGTACTAATCACATCCTAACACAGCATCCTGTACTAATCCCCTCCTAACACTGCATCCTGTACTAATCACATCCTAACACTGCATCCTGTACTAATCACATCCTAACTCTGCGTCCTGTACTAATCACACCCTAACACTGCATCCTGTACTAATCACATCCTAACACTGCGTCCTGTACTAATCACATCCTAACACTGCATCCTGTACTAATCACATCCTAACACCGCGTCCTGTACTAATCACATCCTAACACTGCATCCTGTACTAATCACATCCTAACACTGTATCCTGTACTAATCACACCCTAACACTGCATCCTGTACTAATCACATCCTAACATTGCGTCCTGTACTAATCACATCCTAACACTGCATCCTGTACTAATCACATCCTAACACTGCGTCCTGTACTAATCACATCCTAACACTGCATCCTGTACTAATCCCATTCTAACACTGCATCCTGTACTAATCACATCCTAACACTGCGTCCTGTACTAATCCCATCCTAACACTGCATCCTGTACTAATCACATCCTAACACTGCATCCTGTACTAATCACATCCTAACACTGCGTCCTGTACTAATCACATCCTAACACTGCGTCCTGTACTAATCACATCCTAACACTGCACCCTGTGCTAATCACACCCTAACACTGCGTCCTGTACTAATCACATCCTAACACTGCGTCCTGTACTAATCACATCCTAACACTGCGTCCTGCACTAATCACATCCTAACACTGCATCCTGTACTAATCACATCCTAACACTGCGTCCTGTACTAATCACATCCTAACACTGCGTCCTGTACTAATCACATCCTAACACTGCATCCTGTACTAATCACACCCTAACACTGCATCCTGTACTAATCACACCCTAACACTGCATCCTGTACTAATCACATCCTAACACTGCCTCCTGTACTAATCACATCCTAACACTGCGTCCTGTACTAATCACATCCTAACACTGCGTCCTGTACTAATCACATCCTAACACTGCCTCCTGTACTAATCCCATCCTAACACTGCGTCCTGTACTAATCACATCCTAACACTGCCTCCTGTACTAATCACATCCTAACACTGCGTCCTGTACTAATCACATCCTAACACTGCATCCTGTACTAATCACATCCTAACACTGCATCCTGTACTAATCCCATCCTAACACTGCATCCTGTACTAATCACATCCTAACACTGCATCCTGTACTAATCACACCCTAACACTATATCCTGTACTAATCACATCCTAACACTGCGTCCTGTACTAATCACATCCTAACACTGCATCCTGTACTAATCACATCCTAACACTGCGTCCTGTACTAATCACATCCTAACACTGCGTCCTGTACTAATCACATCCTAACACTGCATCCTGTACTAATCACACCCTAACACCGCATCCTGTACTAATCACACCCTAACACTGCATCCTGTACTAATCACATCCTAACACTGCGTCCTGTACTAATCACATCCTAACACTGCGTCCTGTACTAATCACATCCTAACACTGCGTCCTGTACTAATCACATCCTGACACTGCATCCTGTACTAATCACATCCTAACACTGCATCCTGTACTAATCACATCCTAACACTGCATCCTGTACTAATCACATCCTAACACTGCATCCTGTACTAATCACATCCTAACACTGCATCCTGTACTAATCACATCCTAACACTGCATCCTGTACTAATCACATCCTAACACTGCATCCTGTACTAATCACATCCTAACACTGCATCCTGTACTAATCACATCCTAACACCGCGTCCTGTACTAATCACACCCTAACACTGCGTCCTGTACTAATCACATCCTAACACTGCATCCTGTACTAATCACACCCTAACACTGCGTCCTGTACTAATCCCATCCTAACACTGCGTCCTGTACTAATCACATCCTAACACTGCATCCTGTACTAATCACATCCTAACACTGCATCCTGTACTAATCACATCCTAACACTGCATCCTGTACTAATCACATCCTAACACTGCATCCTGTACTAATCACATCCTAACACTGCATCCTGTACTAATCACACCCTAACACTGCCTCCTGTACTAATCCCATCCTAACACTGCATCCTGTACTAATCACATCCTAACACTGCATCCTGTACTAATCACATCCTAACACTGCATCCTGTACTAATCACATCCTAACACTGCATCCTGTACTAATCACATCCTAACACCGCGTCCTGTACTAATCACACCCTAACACTGCGTCCTGTACTAATCACATCCTAACACTGCATCCTGTACTAATCACACCCTAACACTGCGTCCTGTACTAATCCCACCCTAACACTGCGTCCTGTACTAATCCCATCCTAACACTGCGTCCTGTACTAATCACACCCTAACACTGCATCCTGTACTAATCACATCCTAACACTGCATCCTGTACTAATCACACCCTAACACTGCGTCCTGTACTAATCCCATCCTAACACTGTATCCTGTACTAATCCCATCCTAACACTGTATCCTGTACTAATCACACCCTAACACTGCATCCTGTACTAATCACATCCTAACACTGTATCCTGTACTAATCACATCCTAACACTGCATCCTGTACTAATCACATCCTAACACCGCGTCCTGTACTAATCACATCCTAACACTGCGTCATGTACTAATCCCATCCTAACACTGTATCCTGTACTAATCACATCCTAACACTGCATCCTGTACTAATCACATCCTAACAATGCATCCTGTACTAATCACATCCTAACACTGCATCCTGTACTAATCTCCTCCTAACACTGCATCCTGTACTAATCACATCCTAACACTGTATCCTGTACTAATCACATCCTAACACTGCATCCTGTACTAATCACATCCTAACACTGCATCCTGTACTAATCACATCCTAACACTGCATCCTGTACTAATCACATCCTAACACTGCATCCTGTACTAATCACACCCTAACACTGCGTCCTGTACTAATCACATCCTAACACTGCGTCCTGTACTAATCCCATCCTAACACTGCATCCTGTACTAATCCCATCCTAACACTGCATCCTGTACTAATCCCATCCTAACACTGCGTCCTGTACTAATCACATCCTGACACTGCATCCTGTACTAATCACATCCTAACACTTCATCCTGTACTAATCACACCCTAACACTAGGTCCTGTACTAATCACATCCTAACACTGCATCCTGTACTAATCACATCCTAACACTGCATCCTGTACTAATCACATCCTAACACTGCGTCCTGTACTAATCACATCCTAACACTGCATCCTGTACTAATCACATCCTAACACTGCCTCCTGTACTAATCACACCCTAACACTGCGTCCTGTACTAATCACATCCTAACACTGCATCCTGTACTAATCACACCCTAACACTGCGTCCTGTACTAATCACATCCTAACACTGCATCCTGTACTAATCACATCCTAACACAGCGTCCTGTACTAATCACATCCTAACACTGCATCCTGTACTAATCACATCCTAACACTGCATCCTGTACTAATCTCATCCTAACACTGCACCCTGTACTAATCACACCCTAACACTGCACCCTGTACTAATCACACCCTAACACTGCATCCTGTACTAATCACATCCTAACACCGCGTCCTGTACTAATCCCACCCTAACACTGCATCCTGTACTAATCACACCCTAACACTGCATCCTGTACTAATCACATCCTAACACCGCGTCCTGTACTAATCCCACCCTAACACTGCGTCCTGTACTAATCACATCCTAACACTGCGTCCTGTACTAATCACACCCTAACACTGCATCCTGTACTAATCACATCCTAACACTGCATCCTGTACTAATCACACCCTAACACTGCGTCCTGTACTAATCACATCCTAACACTGCATCCTGTACTAATCACATCCTAACACTGCATCCTGTACTAATCACATCCTAACACTGCATCCTGTACTAATCACATCCTAACACTGCGTCCTGTACTAATCACATCCTAACACCGCATCCTGTACTAATCACATCCTAACACCGCATCCTGTACTAATCCCATCCTAACACTGCGTCCTGTACTAATCACATCCTAACACTGCATCCTGTACTAATCACATCCTAACACTGCGTCCTGTACTAATCACATCCTAACACTGCGTCCTGTACTAATCACATCCTAACACTGCATCCTGTACTAATCACATCCTAACACTGCGTCCTGTACTAATCACATCCTAACACTGCGTCCTGTACTAATCTCATCCTAACACTGCATCCTGTACTAATCCCATCCTAACACTGCATCCTGTACTAATCCCATCCTAACACTGCATCCTGTACTAATCACATCCTAACACTGCATCCTGTACTAATCCCATCCTAACACTGCATCCTGTACTAATCACATCCTAACACTGCATCCTGTACTAATCCCATCCTAACACTGCATCCTGTACTAATCACACCCTAACACTGCGTCCTGTACTAATCAAACCCTAACACTGCATCCTGTACTAATCACATCCTAACACTGCGTCCTGTACTAATCACATCCTAACACTGCATCCTGTACTAATCACACCCTAACACTGCGTCCTGTACTAATCACACCCTAACAATGCATCCTGTACTAATCACATCCTAACACTGCATCCTGTACTAATCCCATCCTAACACTGCACCCTGTACTAATCACATCCTAACACTGTATCCTGTACTAATCACATCCTAACACTGCATCCTGTACTAATCCCATCCTAACACTGCATCCTGTACTAATCACACCCTAACACTGCGTCCTGTACTAATCACATCCTAACACTGCATCCTGTACTAATCACACCCTAACACAGCGTCCTGTACTAATCACATCCTAACACTGCATCCTGTACTAATCACACCCTAACACAGCGTCCTGTACTAATCACACCCTAACAATGCATCCTGTACTAATCACATCCTAACACTGCATCCTGTACTAATCCCATCCTAACACTGCACCCTGTACTAATCCCATCCTAACACTGCACCCTGTACTAATCACATCCTAACACTGCACCCTGTACTAATCACATCCTAACACTGCATCCTGTACTAATCCCATCCTAACACTGCATCCTGTACTAATCCCATCCTAACACTGCATCCTGTACTAATCACACCCTAACACTGTATCCTGTACTAATCACATCCTAACACTGCGTCCTGTACTAATCCCATCCTAACACAGCATCCTGTACCAATCACATCCTAACACTGCATCCTGTACTAATCACATCCTAACACTGCATCCTGTACCAATCACATCCTAACACTGCGTCCTGTACTAATCACATCCTAACACTGTGTCCTGTACTAATCCCATCCTAACACCGCATCCTGTACTAATCACATCCTAACACTGCGTCCTGTACTAATCACATCCTAACACCGCGTCCTGTACTAATCACATCCTAACACTGCATCCTGTACTAATCACACCCTAACACTGCGTCCTGTACTAATCACACCCTAACACTGCGTCCTGTACTAATCACACCCTAACACTGCGTCCTGTACTAATCCCATCCTAACACTGCATCCTGTACTAATCACACCCTAACACTGCATCCTGTACTAATCACACCCTAACACTGCATCCTGTACTAATCACATCCTAACACTGCGTCCTGTACTAATCACATCCTAACACTGCATCCTGTACTAATCACATCCTAACACTGTATCCTGTACTAATCACATCCTAACACTGCATCCTGTACTAATCACACCCTAACACTGCGTCCTGTACTAATCACATCCTAACACTGCATCCTGTACTAATCACATCCTAACACTGCATCCTGTACTAATCACATCCTAACACTGCATCCTGTACTAATCACACCCTAACACTGCGTCCTGTACTAATCACATCCTAACACTGCGTCCTGTACTAATCACACCCTAACACTGCGTCCTGTACTAATCACATCCTAACACTGCATCCTGTACTAATCACATCCTAACACTGCCTCCTCTACTAATCACATCCTAACACTGCCTCCTGTACTAATCACATCCTAACACTGCATCCTGTACTAATCACATCCTAACACTATATCCTGTACTAATCACATCCTGACACTGCGTCCTGTACTAATCACATCCTAACACTGCATCCTGTACTAATCACATCCTAACACTGCATCCTGTACTAATCTCCTCCTAACACTGCGTCCTGTACTAATCACATCCTAACACTGCACCCTGTACTAATCACATCCTAACACCGCGTCCTGTACTAATCACATCCTAACACTGCGTCCTGTACTAATCACATCCTAACACTGCATCCTGTACTAATCACATCCTAACACTGCGTCCTGTACTAATCACACCCTAACACTGCGTCCTGTACTAATCCCATCCTAACACTGCGTCCTGTACTAATCACATCCTAACACTGCATCCTGTACTAATCACATCCTAACACTGCCTCCTGTACTAATCACATCCTAACACTGCGTCCTGTACTAATCACATCCTAACACTGCATCCTGTACTAATCACACCCTAACACTGCGTCCTGTACTAATCACATCCTAACACTGCATCCTGTACTAATCACATCCTAACACTGCGTCCTGTACTAATCACATCCTAACACTGCATCCTGTACTAATCACATCCTAACACTGCGTCCTGTACTAATCACATCCTAACACTGCATCCTGTACTAATCCCATCCTAACACTGCATCCTGTACTAATCACATCCTGACACTGCATCCTGTACTAATCACATCCTAACACTGCATCCTGTACTAATCCCATCCTAACACTGCATCCTGTACTAATCACATCCTAACACTGCATCCTGTACTAATCACATCCTAACACTGCATCCTGTACTAATCACACCCTAACACTGCGTCCTGTACTAATCACATCCTAACACTGCATCCTGTACTAATCACATCCTAACACAGCGTCCTGTACTAATCACATCCTAACACTGCATCCTGTACTAATCACATCCTAACACTGCATCCTGTACTAATCTCATCCTAACACTGCACCCTGTACTAATCACACCCTAACACTGCACCCTGTACTAATCACACCCTAACACTGCATCCTGTACTAATCACATCCTAACACCGCGTCCTGTACTAATCCCACCCTAACACTGCATCCTGTACTAATCACACCCTAACACTGCATCCTGTACTAATCACATCCTAACACCGCGTCCTGTACTAATCACATCCTAACACTGCATCCTGTACTAATCACATCCTAACACTGCATCCTGTACTAATCACATCCTGTACTAATCACACCCTAACACTGCGTCCTGTACTAATCACACCCTAACACTGCGTCCTGTACTAATCACATCCTAACACTGCATCCTGTACTAATCACACCCTAACACTGCGTCCTGTACTAATCCCATCCTAACACTGCATCCTGTACTAATCCCATCCTAACACTGCATCCTGTACTAATCACATCCTAACACTGCATCCTGTACTAATCACATCCTGTACTAATCACACCCTAACACTGCGTCCTGTACTAATCACACCCTAACACTGCGTCCTGTACTAATCACATCCTAACACTGCATCCTGTACTAATCACACCCTAACACTGCGTCCTGTACTAATCCCATCCTAACACTGCATCCTGTACTAATCCCATCCTAACACCGCGTCCTGTACTAATCACACCCTAACACTGCATCCTGTACTAATCACACCCTAACACTGCATCCTGTACTAATCACATCCTAACACTGCGTCCTGTACTAATCACATCCTAACACTGCGTCCTGTACTAATCACATCCTAACACTGCGTCCTGTACTAATCACATCCTAACACTGCGTCCTGTACTAATCACATCCTAACACTGCATCCTGTACTAATCACATCCTAACACTGCGTCCTGTACTAATCACATCCTAACACTGCGTCCTGTACTAATCACATCCTAACACTGCATCCTGTACTAATCACACCCTAACACTGCATCCTGTACTAATCACATCCTAACACTGCCTCCTGTACTAATCACATCCTAACACTGCGTCCTGTACTAATCACATCCTAACACTGCGTCCTGTACTAATCACATCCTAACACTGCATCCTGTACTAATCACATCCTAACACTGCATCCTGTACTAATCACATCCTAACACTGCCTCCTGTACTAATCACATCCTAACACTGCATCCTGTACTAATCACACCCTAACACTGCCTCCTGTACTAATCACATCCTAACACTGCCTCCTGTACTAATCACATCCTAACACTGCATCCTGTACTAATCACATCCTAACACTGCCTCCTGTACTAATCACATCCTAACACTGCCTCCTGTACTAATCACACCCTAACACTGCATCCTGTACTAATCACATCCTAACACTGCGTCCTGTACTAATCACATCCTAACACTGCGTCCTGTACTAATCACATCCTAACACTGCATCCTGTACTAATCACACCCTAACACTGCATCCTGTACTAATCACATCCTAACACTGCGTCCTGTACTAATCACATCCTAACACTGCATCCTGTACTAATCACATCCTAACACTGCATCCTGTACTAATCACATCCTAACACTGCGTCCTGTACTAATCACATCCTAACACTGCGTCCTGTACTAATCACATCCTAACACTGCGTCCTGTACTAATCACATCCTAACACTGCGTCCTGTACTAATCACATCCTAACACTGCATCCTGTACTAATCACATCCTAACACTGCGTCCTGTACTAATCACATCCTAACACTGCGTCCTGTACTAATCACATCCTAACACTGCATCCTGTACTAATCACACCCTAACACTGCATCCTGTACTAATCACATCCTAACACTGCCTCCTGTACTAATCACATCCTAACACTGCATCCTGTACTAATCACATCCTAACACTGCGTCCTGTACTAATCACATCCTAACACTGCATCCTGTACTAATCACATCCTAACACAGCATCCTGTACTAATCAAATCCTAACACAGCATCCTGTACTAATCACATCCTAACACAGCATCCTGTACTAATCACATCCTAACACTGCATCCTGTACTAATCACACCCTAACACTGCATCCTGTACTAATCACATCCTAACACTGCATCCTGTACTAATCACATCCTAACACTGCGTCCTGTACTAATCACATCCTAACACTGCATCCTGTACTAATCACATCCTAACACTGCGTCCTGTACTAATCACACCCTAACACTGCATCCTGTACTAATCAAATCCTAACACAGCATCCTGTACTAATCACATCCTAACACAGCATCCTGTACTAATCACATCCTAACACTGCGTCCTGTACTATTCACATCCTAACACTGCATCCTGTACTAATCACATCCTAACACTGCATCCTGTACTAATCCCATCCTAACACCGCATCCTGTACTAATCACACCCTAACACTGCATCCTGTACTAATCACACCCTAACACTGCATCCTGTACTAATCACATCCTAACACTGCGTCCTGTACTAATCACATCCTAACACTGTATCCTGTACTAATCACATCCTAACACTGCATCCTGTACTAATCACATCCTAACACTGCATCCTGTACTAATCACATCCTAACACTGCGTCCTGTACTAATCACATCCTAACACTGCATCCTGTACTAATCACATCCTAACACTGCGTCCTGTACTAATCACATCCTAACACTGCGTCCTGTACTAATCAGATCCTAACACTACCTCCTGTACTAATCACATCCTAACACTGCATCCTGTACTAATCACACCCTAACACTGCGTCCTGTACTAATCACATCCTAACACAGCATCCTGTACTAATCACATCCTAACACAGCATCCTGTACTAATCACATCCTAACACTGCGTCCTGTACTAATCACATCCTAACACTGCGTCCTGTACTAATCACATCCTAACACTGCATCCTGTACTAATCACATCCTAACACTGCGTCCTGTACTAATCACATCCTAACACTGCCTCCTGTACTAATCACATCCTAACACTGCGTCCTGTACTAATCACATCCTAACACTGCATCCTGTACTAATCACATCCTAACACTGCATCCTGTACTAATCACATCCTAACACTGTATCCTGTACTAATCACATCCTAACACTGCCTCCTGTACTAATCACACCCTAACACTGCGTCCTGTACTAATCACATCCTAACACTGCATCCTGTACTAATCACATCCTAACACTGCATCCTGTACTAATCACATCCTAACACTGCGTCCTGTACTAATCACATCCTAACACTGCGTCCTGTACTAATCCCATCCTAACACCGCATCCTGTACTAATCACATCCTAACACTGCATCCTGTACTAATCACATCCTAACACTGCGTCCTGTACTAATCACACCCTAACACTGCGTCCTGTACTAATCACACCCTAACACTGCGTCCTGTACTAATCACATCCTAACACTGCGTCCTGTACTAATCACATCCTAACACTGCATCCTGTACTAATCACATCCTAACACTGCATCCTGTACTAATCACATCCTAACACTGCATCCTGTACTAATCACATCCTAACACTGTATCCTGTACTAATCACACCCTAACACTGCGTCCTGTACTAATCCCACCCTAACACTGTATCCTGTACTAATCACATCCTAACACTGCATCCTGTACTAATCACATCCTAACACTGCATCCTGTACTAATCACATCCTAACACTGCGTCCTGTACTAATCACATCCTAACACTGCGTCCTGTACTAATCACATCCTAACACTGCATCCTGTACTAATCACATCCTAACACTGCGTCCTGTACTAATCACATCCTAACACTGCATCCTGTACTAATCACATCCTAACACTGTATCCTGTACTAATCACATCCTAACACTGCGTCCTGTACTAATCACATCCTAACACTGCATCCTGTACTAATCCCATCCTAACACTGCGTCCTGTACTAATCACATCCTAACACTGCATCCTGTACTAATCACACCCTAACACTGCATCCTGTACTAATCACACCCTAACACTGCATCCTGTACTAATCACATCCTAACACTGCGTCCTGTACTAATCACACCCTAACACTGCGTCCTGTACTAATCCCATCCTAACACTGCATCCTGTACTAATCCCATCCTAACACTGCATCCTGTACTAATCACATCCTAACACTGCATCCTGTACTAATCACACCCTAACACTGCGTCCTGTACTAATCACACCCTAACACTGCGTCCTGTGCTAATCACATCCTAACACTGCATCCTGTACTAATCCCATCCTAACACTGTATCCTGTACTAATCACATCCTAACACTGCATCCTGTACTAATCACATCCTAACACTGCATCCTGTACTAATCACACCCTAACACTGCGTCCTGTACTAATCACACCCTAACACTGCGTCCTGTGCTAATCACATCCTAACACTGCATCCTGTACTAATCCCATCCTAACACTGTATCCTGTACTAATCACATCCTAACACTGCGTCCTGTACTAATCACATCCTAACACTGCATTCTGTACTAATCACATCCTAACACTGCATCCTGTACTAATCACACCCTAACACTGTATCCTGTACTAATCACATCCTAACACAGCATCCTGTACTAATCACACCCTAACACCGCATCCTGTACTAATCACATCCTAACACTGCGTCCTGTACTAATCACACCCTAACACTGCCTCCTGTACTAATCACATCCTAACACAGCATCCTGTACTAATCACATCCTAACACTGCGTCCTGTACTAATCACATCCTAACTCTGCATCCTGTACTAATCACATCCTAACACTGCATCCTGTACTAATCACATCCTAACACTGCGTCCTGTACTAATCACATCCTAACACTGCATCCTGTACTAATCCCCTCCTAACACTGCGTCCTGTACTAATCACATCCTAACACTGCATCCTGTACTAATCACATCCTAACACTGCGTCCTGTACTAATCACATCCTAACACTGCGTCCTGTACTAATCACATCCTAACACTGCGTCCTGTACTAATCACATCCTAACACAGCGTCCTGTACTAATCCCATCCTAACACCGCATCCTGTACTAATCACATCCTAACACTGCGTCCTGTACTAATCACATCCTAACACTGCATCCTGTACTAATCACATCCTAACACTGTATCCTGTACTAATCACACCCTAACACAGCCTCCTGTACTAATCACATCCTAACACTGCATCCTGTACTAATCACATCCTAACACTGCATCCTGTACTAATCACATCCTAACACTGCGTCCTGTACTAATCACATCCTAACACTGCGTCCTGTACTAATCCCACCCTAACACTGCATCCTGTACTAATCACATCCGAACACAGCAGCCTGTACTAATCCCCTCCTAACACTGCATCCTGTACTAATCACATCCTAACACTGCATCCTGTACTAATCACATCCTAACACTGCATCCTGTACTAATCACATCCTAACACTGCATCCTGTACTAATCCCATCCTAACACTGCACCCTGTACTAATCACATCCTAACACTGTATCCTGTACTAATCACATCCTAACACTGCATCCTGTACTAATCCCATCCTAACACTGCATCCTGTACTAATCACATCCTAACACTGCATCCTGTACTAATCACATCCTAACACTGTATCCTGTACTAATCCCATCCTAACACAGCGTCCTGTACTAATCACATCCTAACACTGCATCCTGTACTAATCACATCCTAACACTGCGTCCTGTACTAATCACATCCTAACACTGCATCCTGTACTAATCACATCCTAACACTGCGTCCTGTACTAATCACATCCTAACACAGCGTCCTGTACTAATCACATCCTAACACTGCATCCTGTACTAATCACATCCTAACACTGCGTCCTGTACTAATCACATCCTAACACTGCATCCTGTACTAATCACACCCTAACACTGCGTCCTGTACTAATCACATCCTAACACTGCGTCCTGTACTAATCACACCCTAACACTGCGTCCTGTACTAATCACATCCTAACACTGCATCCTGTACTAATCACATCCTAACACTATATCCTGTACTAATCACATCCTAACACTGTATCCTGTACTAATCACATCCTAACACTGCGTCCTGTACTAATCCCCATCCTAACACTGCGTCCTGTACTAATCACATCCTAACACTGCACCCTGTACTAATCCCATCCTAACACTGCATCCTGTACTAATCACATCCTAACACTGCGTCCTGTACTAATCCCATCCTAACACTGCACCCTGTACTAATCACATCCTAACACTGCGTCCTGTACTAATCACATCCTAACACTGCGTCCTGTACTAATCACATCCTAACACTGCATCCTGTACTAATCACATCCTAACACTGCATCCTGTACTAATCACATCCTAACACTGCGTCCTGTACTAATCACATCCTAACACTGCGTCCTGTACTAATCACATCCTAACACTGCGTCCTGTACTAATCACATCCTAACACTGCATCCTGTACTAATCACATCCTAACACTGCGTCCTGTACTAATCACATCCTAACACTGCATCCTGTACTAATCACATCCTAACACTGCGTCCTGTACTAATCACATCCTAACACTGCATCCTGTACTAATCACATCCTAACACTGCATCCTGTACTAATCACACCCTAACACTGCGTCCTGTACTAATCACATCCTAACACTGCATCCTGTACTAATCACATCCTAACACTGCGTCCTGTACTAATCACATCCTAACACCGCGTCCTGTACTAATCACATCCTAACACTGCATCCTGTACTAATCACATCCTAACACTGCATCCTGTACTAATCACATCCTAACACAGCATCCTGTACTAATCACATCCTAACACAGCGTCCTGTACTAATCACATCCTAACACTGCATCCTGTACTAATCACATCCTAACACTGCATCCTGTACTAATCACATCCTAACACTGCGTCCTGTACTAATCACACCCTAACACTGCGTCCTGTACTAATCACATCCTAACACCGCGTCCTGTACTAATCACATCCTAACACTGCGTCCTGTACTAATCACACCCTAACACTGCATCCTGTACTAATCACATCCTAACACCGCGTCCTGTACTAATCACACCCTAACACTGCGTCCTGTACTAATCACATCCTAACACTGCGTCCTGTACTAATCACATCCTAACACTGCATCCTATACTAATCACACCCTAACACTGCGTCCTGTACTAATCACATCCTAACACTGCGTCCTGTACTAATCACACCCTAACACTGCGTCCTGTACTAATCCCATCCTAACACTGCATCCTGTACTAATCACACCCTAACACTGCGTCCTGTACTAATCACATCCTAACACTGCATCCTGTACTAATCACACCCTAACACTGCGTCCTGTACTAATCACACCCTAACACTGCGTCCTGTACTAATCACATCCTAACACTGCATCCTGTACTAATCACACCCTAACACTGCATCCTGTACTAATCACACCCTAACACTGCATCCTGTACTAATCACATCCTAACACTGCATCCTGTACTAATCACACCCTAACACTGCGTCCTGTACTAATCACATCCTAACACTGCGTCCTGTACTAATCACACCCTAACACTGCATCCTGTACTAATCACATCCTAACACTGCGTCCTGTACTAATCACACCCTAACACTGCATCCTGTACTAATCACATCCTAACACTGCGTCCTGTACTAATCACATCCTAACACTGCATCCTGTACTAATCACATCCTAACACTGCATCCTGTACTAATCACATCCTAACACAGCGTCCTGTACTAATCACATCCTAACACTGCGTCCTGTACTAATCCCATCCTAACACTGCATCCTGTACTAATCACACCCTAACACTGCATCCTGTACTAATCACACCCTAACACTGCATCCAGTACTAATCACATCCTAAAACTGCATCCTGAACAAATCCCATCCTAACACTGCTACCTGTACTAATCACATCCTAACACTGCATCCTGTACTAATCACATCCTAACACTGCGTCCTGTACTAATCACATCCTAACACTGCCTCCTGTACTAATCACATCCTAACACTGCATCCTGTACTAATCCCATCCTAACACAGCGTCCTGTACTAATCACATCCTAACACTGCGTCCTGTACTAATCCCATCCTAACACTGCATCCTGTACTAATCACATCCTAACACTGCATCCTGTACTAATCACATCCTAACACTGCATCCTGTACTAATCACACCCTAACACTGCATCCTGTACTAATCACATCCTAACACTGCGTCCTGTACTAATCACACCCTAACACTGCATCCTGTACTAATCACATCCTAACACTGCATCCTGTACTAATCACATCCTAACACTGCATCCTGTACTAATCACATCCTAACACTGTATCCTGTACTAATCACATCCTAACACTGCATCCTGTACTAATCACATCCTAACACTGCATCCTGTACTAATCACACCCTAACACTGTATCCTGTACTAATCACACCCTAACACTGCATCCTGTACTAATCACACCCTAACACTGCATCCTGTACTAATCACACCCTAACACTGCGTCCTGTACTAATCACACCCTAACACAGTATCCTGTACTAATCACATCCTAACACAGCGTCCTGTACTAATCACATCCTAACACTGCATCCTGTACTAATCACATCCTAACACTGCATCCTGTACTAATCACATCCTAACACTGCATCCTGTACTAATCACATCCTAACACTGCATCCTGTACTAATCACATCCTAACACTGCGTCCTGTACTAATAACATCCTAACACTGCATCCTGTACTAATCACATCCTAACACTGCGTCCTGTACTAATCACATCCTAACACTGCATCCTGTACTAATCACATCCTAACACTGCATCCTGTACTAATCACACCCTAACACTGCATCCTGTACTAATCACATCCTAACACCGCATCCTGTACTAATCCCATCCTAACACTGCGTCCTGTACTAATCACATCCTAACACTGCATCCTGTACTAATCACATCCTAACACTGCATCCTGTACTAATCACACCCTAACACTGCATCCTGTACTAATCACACCCTAACACTGCGTCCTGTACTAATCACATCCTAACACTGCATCCTGTACTAATCCCATCCTAACACTGCATCCTGTACTAATCACACCCTAACACTACATCCTGTACTAATCACATCCTAACACTGCGTCCTGTACTAATCACACCCTAACACTGCGTCCTGTACTAATCACATCCTAACACTGCACCCTGTGCTAATCACATCCTAACACTGTGTCCTGTACTAATCACATCCTAACACTGCGTCCTGTACTAATCACATCCTAACACTGCATCCTGTACTAATCACATCCTAACACTGTATCCTGTACTAATCACATCCTAACACTGCATCCTGTACTAATCACACCCTAACACTACATCCTGTACTAATCACATCCTAACACTGCGTCCTGTACTAATCACATCCTAACACTGCGTCCTGTACTAATCACATCCTAACACTGCGTCCTGTACTAATCACATCCTAACACTGCGTCCTGTACTAATCACATCCTAACACTGCGTCCTGTACTAATCACATCCTAACACTGCATCCTGTACTAATCACATCCTAACACTGTATCCTGTACTAATCACATCCTAACACTGCATCCTGTACTAATCACATCCTAACACTGCATCCTGTACTAATCACATCCTAACACTGCATCCTGTACTAATCACATCCTAACACTGTATCCTGTACTAATCACATCCTAACACTGCATCCTGTACTAATCACATCCTAACACTGCATCCTGTACTAATCACATCCTAACACAGCATCCTGCACTAATCACATCCTAACACTGCATCCTGTACTAATCACATCCTAACACTGCATCCTGTACTAATCACATCCTAACACTGCATCCTGTACTAATCACATCCTAACACAGCATCCTGCACTAATCACATCCTAACACAGCGTCCTGTACTAATCACATCCTAACACTGCGTCCTGTACTAATCACATCCTAACACTGTGTCCTGTACTAATCACATCCTAACACTGCATCCTGTACTAATCTCCTCCTAACACTGCGTCCTGTACTAATCACATCCTAACACTGCATCCTGTACTAATCACATCCTAACACTGCGTCCTGTACTAATCACATCCTAACACTGCGTCCTGTACTAATCACATCCTAACACTGCATCCTGTACTAATCACATCCTGACACTGCATCCTGTACTAATCACATCCTGACACTGCATCCTGTACTAATCACATCCTAACACTGCATCCTGTACTAATCACACCCTAACACAGCGTCCTGTACTAATCACATCCTAACACTGCATCCTGTACTAATCACATCCTAACACAGCATCCTGTACTAATCACATCCTAACACAGCGTCCTGTACTAATCACATCCTAACACAGCGTCCTGTACTAATCACATCCTAACACTGCATCCTGTACTAATCACACCCTAACACAGCGTCCTGTACTAATCACATCCTAACACTGCGTCCTGTACTAATCACATCCTAACACTGCGTCCTGTACTAATCACATCCTAACACTGCGTCCTGTACTAATCACATCCTAACACTGCCTCCTGTACTAATCACATCCTAACACTGCATCCTGTACTAATCACATCCTAACACTGCATCCTGTACTAATCACATCCTAACACTGTATCCTGTACTAATCACATCCTAACACTGCATCCTGTACTAATCACATCCTAACACTGCGTCCTGTACTAATCACACCCTAACACTGCATCCTGTACTAATCACACCCTAACACTGCATCCTGTACTAATCACATCCTGACACTGCATCCTGTACTAATCACATCCTAACACTGCGTCCTGTACTAATCACACCCTAACACTGCATCCTGTACTAATCACATCCTAACACTGCATCCTGTACTAATCACACCCTAACACTGCATCCTGTACTAATCACATCCTAACACTGCGTCCTGTACTAATCCCATCCTAACACTGCATCCTGTACTAATCACACCCTAACACTGCGTCCTGTACTAATCACACCCTAACACTGCATCCTGTACTAATCACATCCTAACACTGCATCCTGTACTAATCACATCCTAACACTGCATCCTGTACTAATCACATCCTAACACTGCGTCCTGTACTAATCCCCTCCTAACACTGCGTCCTGTACTAATCACATCCTAACACTGCATCCTGTACGAATCACATCCTAACACTGTGTCCTGTACTAATCACATCCTAACAATGCATCCTGTACTAATCACATCCTAACACTGCGTCCTGTACTAATCACATCCTAACACTGCGTCCTGTACTAATCACACCCTAACACTGCATCCTGTACTAATCACATCCTAACACTGCATCCTGTACTAATCACACCCTAACACAGCGTCCTGTACTAATCACATCCTAACACTGCATCCTGTACTAATCACATCCTAACACTGCGTCCTGTACTAATCACATCCTAACACTGCATCCTGTACTAATCACACCCTAACACAGCGTCCTGTACTAATCACATCCTAACACTGCGTCCTGTACTAATCACATCCTAACACTGCATCCTGTACTAATCACACCCTAACACTGCGTCCTGTACTAATCACATCCTAACACTGCATCCTGTACTAATCACACCCTAACACAGCGTCCTGTACTAATCACATCCTAACACTGCATCCTGTACTAATCACATCCTAACACTGCGTCCTGTACTAATCACATCCTAACACTGCATCCTGTACTAATCACACCCTAACACAGCGTCCTGTACTAATCACATCCTAACACTGCATCCTGTACTAATCACATCCTAACACTGCGTCCTGTACTAATCACATCCTAACACTGCATCCTGTACTAATCACACCCTAACACAGCGTCCTGTACTAATCACATCCTAACACTGCGTCCTGTACTAATCACATCCTAACACTGCATCCTGTACTAATCACACCCTAACACTGCGTCCTGTACTAATCACATCCTAACACTGCATCCTGTACTAATCACACCCTAACACAGCGTCCTGTACTAATCACATCCTAACACTGCGTCCTGTACTAATCACACCCTAACACTGCACCCTGTACTAATCACATCCTAACACTGCAGCCTGTACTAATCACATCCTAACACCGCGTCCTGTACTAATCACATCCTAACACTGCGTCCTGTACTAATCACATCCTAACACTGCATCCTGTACTAATCACATCCTAACACTGCATCCTGTACTAATCACATCCTAACACTGCATCCTGTACTAATCACACCCTAACACTGCGTCCTGTACTAATCACAACCTAACACTGCATCCTGTACTAATCACATCCTAACACTGCATCCTGTACTAATCACATCCTAACACCGCGTCCTGTACTAATCACATCCTAACACAGCGTCCTGTACTAATCACATCCTAACACTGCATCCTGTACTAATCACATCCTAACACTGCGTCCTGTACTAATCACATCCTAACACTGCGTCCTGTACTAATCACATCCTAACACTGCATCCTGTACTAATCACATCCTAACACTGCGTCCTGTACTAATCACATCCTAACACTATATCCTGTACTAATCACATCCTAACACTGCGTCCTGTACTAATCACATCCTAACACTGCGTCCTGTACTAATCACACCCTAACACTGCATCCTGTACTAATCACATCCTAACACTGCGTCCTGTACTAATCACATCCTAACACTGCGTCCTGTACTAATCACATCCTAACACTGCGTCCTGTACTAATCACATCCTAACACTGCATCCTGTACTAATCACATCCTAACACTGCGTCCTGTACTAATCACATCCTAACACTGCGTCCTGTACTAATCACATCCTAACACTGCATCCTGTACTAATCACATCCTAACACTGCATCCTGTACTAATCACATCCTAACACTGCCTCCTGTACTAATCACATCCTAACACTGCCTCCTGTACTAATCACATCCTAACACAGCGTCCTGTACTAATCACATCCTAACACTGCATCCTGTACTAATCACATCCTAACACTGCGTCCTGTACTAATCACACCCTAACACTGCGTCCTGTACTAATCCCCATCCTAACACTGCATCCTGTACTAATCACATCCTAACACTGCGTCCTGTACTAATCACACCCTAACACTGCCTCCTGTACTAATCCCCATCCTAACACTGCATCCTGTACTAATCACACCCTAACACTGCGTCCTGTACTAATCACATCCTAACACTGCGTCCTGTACTAATCACATCCTAACACTGCATCCTGTACTAATCACATCCTAACACTGCATCCTGTACTAATCACATCCTAACACTGCCCCCTGTACTAATCACATCCTAACACTGCGTCCTGTACTAATCACACCCTAACACTGCATCCTGTACTAATCACATCCTAACACTGCATCCTGTACTAATCACATCCTAACACTGCGTCCTGTACTAATCACACCCTAACACTGCGTCCTGTACTAATCCCCATCCTAACACTGCATCCTGTACTAATCACATCCTAACACTGCGTCCTGTACTAATCACACCCTAACACTGCCTCCTGTACTAATCCCCATCCTAACACAGCGTCCTGTACTAATCACATCCTAACACTGCATCCTGTACTAATCACATCCTAACACTGCGTCCTGTACTAATCACACCCTAACACTGCATCCTGTACTAATCACACCCTAACACTGCGTCCTGTACTAATCCCCATCCTAACACTGCGTCCTGTACTAATCACACCCTAACACTGCATCCTGTACTAATCACACCCTAACACAGCGTCCTGTACTAATCACATCCTAACACTGCATCCTGTACTAATCACATCCTAACACTGCATCCTGTACTAATCACACCCTAACACTGCATCCTGTACTAATCACACCCTAACACTGCATCCTGTACTAATCACATCCTAACACTGCGTCCTGTACTAATCACATCCTAACACTGCGTCCTGTACTAATCACATCCTAACACTGCGTCCTGTACTAATCACATCCTAACACTGCATCCTGTACTAATCACATCCTAACACTGCGTCCTGTACTAATCACATCCTAACACTGCCTCCTGTACTAATCACATCCTAACACTGCGTCCTGTACTAATCACACCCTAACACTGCATCCTGTACTAATCACACCCTAACACTGCATCCTGTACTAATCACATCCTAACACTGCATCCTGTACTAATCACACCCTAACACTGCGTCCTGTACTAATCACACCCTAACACTGCATCCTGTACTAATCACACCCTAACACTGCATCCTGTACTAATCACATCCTAACACTGCATCCTGTACTAATCACACCCTAACACTGCATCCTGTACTAATCACACCCTAACACTGCATCCTGTACTAATCACACCCTAACACTGCGTCCTGTACTAATCACACCCTAACACTGCGTCCTGTACTAATCCCATCCTAACACTGCGTCCTGTACTAATCACATCCTAACACTGCGTCCTGTACTAATCACATCCTAACACTGCGTCCTGTACTAATCACATCCTAACACTGCATCCTGTACTAATCACATCCTAACACTGCGTCCTGTACTAATCACATCCTAACACTGCGTCCTGTACTAATCACACCCTAACACTGCGTCCTGTACTAATCACACCCTAACACTGCGTCCTGTACTAATCACACCCTAACACTGCATCCTGTACTAATCACATCCTAACACTGCGTCCTGTACTAATCACATCCTAACACTGCGTCCTGTACTAATCACATCCTAACACTGCATCCTGTACTAATCACATCCTAACACTGCGTCCTGTACTAATCACACCCTAACACTGCGTCCTGTACTAATCACATCCTAACACCGCACCCTGTACTAATCACACCCTAACACTGTATCCTGTACTAATCACATCCTAACACTGCATCCTGTACTAATCACATCCTAACACCGCGTCCTGTACTAATCACATCCTAACACTGCGTCCTGTACTAATCACATCCTGACACTGCGTCCTGTACTAATCCCATCCTAACACTGCATCCTGTACTAATCACATCCTGACACTGCATCCTGTACTAATCACATCCTAACACTGCGTCCTGTACTAATCACACCCTAACACTGCGTCCTGTACTAATCACATCCTAACACTGCATCCTGTACTAATCACATCCTAACACTGCATCCTGTACTAATCACATCCTAACACTGCGTCCTGTACTAATCACATCCTAACACAGCATCCTGTACTAATCACATCCTAACACTGCGTCCTGTACTAATCACATCCTAACACTGCATCCTGTACTAATCACATCCTAACACTGCGTCCTGTACTAATCACACCCTAACACTGCGTCCTGTACTAATCACATCCTAACACTGCATCCTGTACTAATCACATCCTAACACTGCGTCCTGTACTAATCACATCCTAACACTGCGTCCTGTACTAATCCCATCCTAACACTGCCTCCTGTACTAATCACATCCTAACACTGCGTCCTGTACTAATCCCATCCTAACACTGCATCCTGTACTAATCACATCCTGACACTGCATCCTGTACTAATCACACCCTAACACTGCGTCCTGTACTAATCACATCCTAACACTGCGTCCTGTACTAATCACATCCTAACACTGCATCCTGTACTAATCACACCCTAACACTGCGTCCTGTACTAATCACATCCTAACACTGCATCCTGTACTAATCACATCCTAACTCTGCGTCCTGTACTAATCACATCCTAACACTGCATCCTGTACTAATCACATCCTAACACAGCGTCCTGTACTAATCACACCCTAACACTGCGTCCTGTACTAATCCCATCCTAACACTGCATCCTGTACTAATCCCATCCTAACACTGTATCCTGTACTAATCACATCCTAACACTGCATCCTGTACTAATCACACCTAACACTGCATCCTGTACTAATCACATCCTAACACTGCATCCTGTACTAATCCCATCCTAACACTGTATCCTGTACTAATCACATCCTAACACTGCATCCTGTACTAATCACATCCTAACACTGCATCCTGTACTAATCACACCCTAACACTGCGTCCTGTACTAATCCCCTCCTAACACTGCGTCCTGTACTAATCACATCCTAACACTGCATCCTGTACTAATCACATCCTAACACTGCATCCTGTACTAATCACATCCTAACACTGTATCCTGTACTAATCACATCCTAACACTGCGTCCTGTACTAATCACACCCTAACACTGCATCCTGTACTAATCACATCCTAACACTGCGTCCTGTACTAATCACATCCTAACACTGTATCCTGTACTAATCACATCCTAACACTGCATCCTGTACTAATCACATCCTAACACTGCGTCCTGTACTAATCACATCCTAACACTGCGTCCTGTACTAATCACACCCTAACACTGCATCCTGTACTAATCACATCCTAACACTGCGTCCTGTACTAATCACATCCTAACACTGCATCCTGTACTAATCACATCCTAACACTGCATCCTGTACTAATCACATCCTAACACAGCGTCCTGTACTAATCACACCCTAACACTGCGTCCTGTACTAATCACACCCTAACACTGCATCCTGTACTAATCACATCCTAACACTGCATCCTGTACTAATCACATCCTAACACTGCATCCTGTACTAATCACATCCTAACACTGCGTCCTGTACTAATCACATCCTAACACTGCGTCCTGTACTAATCACATCCTAACACTGCGTCCTGTACTAATCACATCCTAACACTGCATCCTGTACTAATCACATCCTAACACTGCGTCCTGTACTAATCACATCCTAACACTGCGTCCTGTACTAATCACATCCTAACACTGCATCCTGTACTAATCACATCCTAACACTGCATCCTGTACTAATCACATCCTAACACTCCATCCTGTACTAATCACACCCTAACACTGCATCCTGTACTAATCACATCCTAACACTGCATCCTGTACTAATCACATCCTAACACTGCATCCTGTACTAATCACATCCTAACACTCCATCCTGTACTAATCACATCCTAACACTGCATCCTGTACTAATCCCATCCTAACACTGCATCCTGTACTAATCACACCCTAACACTGCGTCCTGTACTAATCACATCCTAACACTCCATCCTGTACTAATCACACCCTAACACTGCATCCTGTACTAATCACACCCTAACACTGCATCCTGTACTAATCACATCCTAACACTGCATCCTGTACTAATCACACCCTAACACTGCATCCTGTACTAATCACATCCTAACACTCCATCCTGTACTAATCACATCCTAACACTGCATCCTGTACTAATCACATCCTAACACTGCATCCTGTACTAATCCCATCCTAACACTGCATCCTGTACTAATCACATCCTAACACTGCATCCTGTACTAATCACATCCTAACACTGCATCCTGTACTAATCACATCCTAACACTGCATCCTGTACTAATCCCATCCTAACACTGCCTCCTGTACTAATCCCATCCTAACACTGCCTCCTGTACTAATCACATCCTAACACTGCATCCTGTACTAATCACATCCTAACACTGCATCCTGTACTAATCACACCCTAACACTGCATCCTGTACTAATCACATCCTAACACTGCATCCTGTACTAATCACATCCTGACACTGCATCCTGTACTAATCACACCCTAACACTGTGTCCTGTACTAATCACATCCTAACACTGCGTCCTGTACTAATCACATCCTAACACTGCATCCTGTACTAATCACATCCTGACACTGCATCCTGTACTAATCACACCCTAACACTGCATCCTGTACTAATCACATCCTAACACTGCATCCTGTACTAATCACATCCTGACACTGCATCCTGTACTAATCACATCCTAACACTGCATCCTGTACTAATCACATCCTGACACTGCATCCTGTACTAATCACACCCTAACACTGCGTCCTGTACTAATCACATCCTAACACTGCGTCCTGTACTAATCACATCCTGACACTGCATCCTGTACTAATCACACCCTAACACTGCGTCCTGTACTAATCACATCCTAACACTGCGTCCTGTGCTAATCACATCCTAACACTGCATCCTGTACTAATCACACCCTAACACTGCGTCCTGTACTAATCACATCCTAACACTGCATCCTGTACTAATCACATCCTAACACTGCGTCCTGTACTAATCACATCCTAACACTGCGTCCTGTACTAATCACACCCTAACACTGCGTCCTGTACTAATCCCATCCTAACACTGCATCCTGTACTAATCACACCCTAACACTGCGTCCTGTACTAATCACATCCTAACACTGCATCCTGTACTAATCACATCCTAACACAGCGTCCTGTACTAATCACATCCTAACACTGCATCCTGTACTAATCACATCCTAACACTGCCTCCTGTACATATCACACCCTAACACTGCATCCTGTACTAATCACATCCTAACACTGCATCCTGTACTAATCACATCCTAACACTGCATCCTGTACTAATCACATCCTAACACTGCCTCCTGTACTAATCACATCCTAACACTGCGTCCTGTACTAATCACATCCTAACACTGCGTCCTTTACTAATCACATCCTAACACTGCATCCTGTACTAATCACATCCTAACACTGCGTCCTGTACTAATCACATCCTAACACTGCGTCCTGTACTAATCACATCCTAACACTGCCTCCTGTACTAATCACATCCTAACACTGCCTCCTGTACTAATCACATCCTAACACTGCGTCCTGTACTAATCTCATCCTAACACTGCATCCTGTACTAATCACATCCTAACACTGCATCCTGTACTAATCACACCCTAACACTGCGTCCTGTACTAATCACATCCTAACACTGTATCCTATACTAATCACATCCTAACACTGCATCCTGTACTAATCACATCCTAACACTGTATCCTATACTAATCACATCCTAACACTGCCTCCTGTACATATCACACCCTAACACTGCATCCTGTACTAATCACATCCTAACACTGCATCCTGTACTAATCACATCCTAACACTGCATCCTGTACTAATCACATCCTAACACTGCCTCCTGTACTAATCACATCCTAACACTGCGTCCTGTACTAATCACATCCTAACACTGCGTCCTTTACTAATCACATCCTAACACTGCATCCTGTACTAATCTCATCCTAACACTGCATCCTGTACTAATCACATCCTAACACTGCATCCTGTACTAATCACACCCTAACACTGCGTCCTGTACTAATCACATCCTAACACTGTATCCTATACTAATCACATCCTAACACTGCATCCTGTACTAATCACACCCTAACACTGCACCCTGTACTAATCACATCCTAATACTGCGTCCTGTACTAATCACATCCTAACACTGTATCCTGTACTAATCACATCCTAACACTGCGTCCTGTACTAATCACACCCTAACACTGCATCCTGTACTAATCACATCCTAACACTGCACCCTGTACTAATCACATCCTAATACTGCGTCCTGTACTAATCACATCCTAACACTGCATCCTGTACTAATCACATCCTAACACTGCGTCCTGTACTAATCACACCCTAACACTGCATCCTGTACTAATCACACCCTAACACTGCGTCCTGTACTAATCACATCCTAACACTGCATCCTGTACTAATCACATCCTAACACTGTGTCCTGTACTAATCACATCCTAACACTGCGTCCTGTACTAATCACATCCTAACACTGCATCCTGTACTAATCACATCCTAACACTGCGTCCTGTACTAATCACACCCTAACACTGCGTCCTGTACTAATCACATCCTAACACTGCCTCCTGTACTAATCACACCCTAACACTGCGTCCTGTACTAATCACATCCTAACACTGCATCCTGTACTAATCACATCCTAACACTGCATCCTGTACTAATCCCATCCTAACACTGCATCCTGTACTAATCACATCCTAACACTGTATCCTGTACTAATCACATCCTAACACTGCGTCCTGTACTAATCACACCCTAACACTGCGTCCTGTACTAATCCCATCCTAACACTGCATCCTGTACTAATCACATCCTAACACTGCATCCTGTACTAATCACATCCTAACACTGCATCCTGTACTAATCACACCCTAACACTGCGTCCTGTACTAATCACATCCTAACACTGCATCCTGTACTAATCACATCCTAACACTGCATCCTGTACTAATCACATCCTAACACTGCATCCTGTACTAATCACATCCTAACACTGCATCCTGTACTAATCACACCCTAACACTGCGTCCTGTACTAATCACACCCTAACACTGCGTCCTGTACTAATCACATCCTAACACTGCATCCTGTACTAATCACATCCTAACACTGCATCCTGTACTAATCACATCCTAACACTGCATCCTGTACTAATCACATCCTAACACTGCATCCTGTACTAATCACACCCTAACACTGCATCCTGTACTAATCACATCCTAACACTGCATCCTGTACTAATCACATCCTAACACTGCATCCTGTACTAATCACATCCTAACACTGCATCCTGTACTAATCACATCCTAACACTGCATCCTGTACTAATCACACCCTAACACTGCGTCCTGTACTAATCACACCCTAACACTGCGTCCTGTACTAATCACATCCTAACACTGCGTCCTGTACTAATCACATCCTAACACTGCCTCCTGTACTAATCACACCCTAACACTGCGTCCTGTACTAATCACATCCTAACACTGCGTCCTGTACTAATCACACCCTAACACTGCATCCTGTACTAATCACACCCTAACACTGTATCCTGTACTAATCCCATCCTAACACTGCATCCTGTACTAATCACATCCTAACACTGCATCCTGTACTAATCACATCCTAACACTGCGTCCTGTACTAATCACATCCTAACACTGCATCCTGTACTAATCACATCCTAACACTGCCTCCTGTACTAATCACATCCTAACACAGCGTCCTGTACTAATCACACCCTAACAATGCATCCTGTACTAATCACATCCTAACACTGCGTCCTGTACTAATCCCATCCTAACACTGCATCCTGTACTAATCACACCCTAACACTGCGTCCTGTACTAATCCCATCCTAACACTGCATCCTGTACTAATCACACCCTAACACTGCATCCTGTACTAATCCCATCCTAACACTGCATCCTGTACTAATCCCATCCTAACACTGCGTCCTGTACTAATCACATCCTAACACTGCATCCTGTACTAATCACATCCTAACACTGCATCCTGTACTAATCACATCCTAACACTGCGTCCTGTACTAATCACATCCTAACACTGCGTCCTGTACTAATCACACCCTAACACTGCGTCCTGTACTAATCACACCCTAACACTGCATCCTGTACTAATCACACCCTAACACTGCATCCTGTACTAATCACATCCTAACACTGCGTCCTGTACTAATCACATCCTAACACTGCGTCCTGTACTAATCACATCCTAACTCTGCTACCTGTACTAATCACATCCTAACACCGCGTCCTGTACTAATCCCATCCTAACACTGCATCCTGTACTAATCACACCCTAACACTGCGTCCTGTACTAATCACATCCTAACACAGCGTCCTGTACTAATCACATCCTAACACCGCGTCCTGTACTAATCACACCCTAACACTGCATCCTGTACTAATCACATCCTAACACTGCATCCTGTACTAATCACATCCTAACACTGCATCCTGTACTAATCACATCCTAACACCGCGTCCTGTACTAATCCCATCCTAACACTGCATCCTGTACTAATCACACCCTAACACTGCGTCCTGTACTAATCACATCCTAACACAGCGTCCTGTACTAATCACATCCTAACACTGCATCCTGTACTAATCCCATCCTAACACTGCGTCCTGTACTAATCACATCCTAACACTGCGTCCTGTACTAATCACATCCTAACACTGTATCCTGTACTAATCACATCCTAACACTGCGTCCTGTACTAATCACATCCTAACACTGCGTCCTGTACTAATCACATCCTAACACTACATCCTGTACTAATCACATCCTAACACTGCATCCTGTACTAATCACATCCTAACACCGCGTCCTGTACTAATCACACCCTAACACTGCATCCTGTACTAATCACATCCTAACACTGCATCCTGTACTAATCACATCCTAACACCGCGTCCTGTACTAATCACACCCTAACACTGCGTCCTGTACTAATCACATCCTAACACTGCATCCTGTACTAATCACATCCTAACACTGCGTCCTGTACTAATCACATCCTAACACTGCATCCTGTACTAATCACATCCTAACACCGCGTCCTGTACTAATCACATCCTAACACTGCGTCCTGTACTAATCACATCCTAACACTACGTCCTGTACTAATCACATCCTAACACTGCATCCTGTACTAATCACATCCTAACACTGCGTCCTGTACTAATCCCATCCTAACACTGCGTCCTGTACTAATCACATCCTAACACTGCATCCTGTACTAATCACATCCTAACACCGCGTCCTGTACTAATCACATCCTAACACAGCATCCTGCACTAATCACATCCTAACACAGCGTCCTGTACTAATCACATCCTAACACCACATCCTGTACTAATCACATCCTAACACTGCATCCTGTACTAATCACATCCTAACACTGCGTCCTGTACTAATCACATCCTAACTCTGCGTCCTGTACTAATCCCATCCTAACACTGCGTCCTGTACTAATCACACCCTAACACTGCATCCTGTACTAATCACATCCTAACACTGCGTCCTGTACTAATCACACCCTAACACTGCGTCCTGTACTAATCACATCCTAACACTGCGTCCTGTACTAATCACACCCTAACACTGCGTCCTGTACTAATCACACCCTAACACTGCGTCCTGTACTAATCACATCCTAACACTGCATCCTGTACTAATCACATCCTAACACTGCGTCCTGTACTAATCACATCCTAACACTGCATCCTGTACTAATCACATCCTAACACTGCATCCTGTACTAATCCCATCCTAACACTGCATCCTGTACTAATCACACCCTAACACTGCATCCTGTACTAATCACACCCTAACACTGCATCCTGTACTAATCACACCCTAACACTGCGTCCTGTACTAATCACATCCTAACACTGTATCCTGTACTAATCACACCCTAACACTGCATCCTGTACTAATCACATCCTAACACTGCATCCTGTACTAATCACACCCTAACACTGCGTCCTGTACTAATCACATCCTAACACTGCGTCCTGTACTAATCACATCCTAACACTGCGTCCTGTACTAATCTTATCCTAACACTGCATCCTGTACTAATCACATCCTAACACTGCGTCCTGTACTAATCTCATCCTAACACCGCGTCCTGTACTAATCACATCCTAACACTGCATCCTGTACTAATCCCATCCTAACACTGCATCCTGTACTAATCACATCCTAACACCGCATCCTGTACTAATCACACCCTAACACTGCATCCTGTACTAATCACACCCTAACACAGCGTCCTGTACTAATCACATCCTAACACTGCATCCTGTACTAATCACATCCTAACACCGCGTCCTGTACTAATCACATCCTAACTCTGCTACCTGTACTAATCACATCCTAACACTGCATCCTGTACTAATCACATCCTAACACTGCATCCTGTACTAATCACATCCTAACACTGCATCCTGTACTAATCACATCCTAACACTGCGTCCTGTACTAATCACATCCTAACACTGCATCCTGTACTAATCACATCCTAACACTGCGTCCTGTACTAATCACATCCTAACACTGCCTCCTGTACTAATCACATCCTAACACTGTGTCCTGTACTAATCACATCCTAACACTGCCTCCTGTACTAATCACATCCTAACACTGCGTCCTGTACTAATCACATCCTAACACTGCGTCCTGTACTAATCACATCCTGACACTATTTCCTGTACTAATCACATCCTAACACTGCATCCTGTACTAATCACATCCTAACACTGCCTCCTGTACTAATCACATCCTAACACTGCGTCCTGTACTAATCACATCCTAACACTGCGTCCTGTACTAATCACATCCTAACACTGCATCCTGTACTAATCACATCCTGACACTATTTCCTGTACTAATCACATCCTAACACTGCATCCTGTACTAATCACATCCTAACACTGCATCCTGTACTAATCACATCCTAACACAGCATCCTGTACTAATCACATCCTAACACTGCATCCTGTACTAATCACATCCTAACACTGCGTCCTGTACTAATCACATCCTAACACTGCGTCCTGTACTAATCACATCCTAACACTGCATCCTGTACTAATCCCATCCTAACACTGCATCCTGTACTAATCACATCCTAACACTGCGTCCTGTACTAATCACATCCTAACACAGCATCCTGTACTAATCACATCCTAACACAGCATCCTGTACTAATCACATCCTAACACTGCGTCCTGTACTAATCACATCCTAACACTGCATCCTGTACTAATCACACCCTAACACTGCATCCTGTACTAATCACATCCTAACACTGTATCCTGTACTAATCCCATCCTAACACTGCATCCTGTACTAATCACACCCTAACACTGCATCCTGTACTAATCACATCCTAACACTGCGTCCTGTACTAATCACATCCTAACACTGCATCCTGTACTAATCACATCCTAACACTGTGTCCTGTACTAATCACATCCTAACACTGCACCCTGTACTAATCACATCCTAACACCGCGTCCTGTACTAATCACATCCTAACACTGCGTCCTGTACTAATCACATCCTAACACTGCGTCCTGTACTAATCACATCCTAACACTGCACCCTGTACTAATCACATCCTAACACTGCATCCTGTACTAATCACATCCTAACACTGCGTCCTGTACTAATCACATCCTAACACTGCATCCTGTACTAATCACATCCTAACACTGCATCCTGTACTAATCACATCCTAACACTGCGTCCTGTACTAATCACATCCTAACACTGCGTCCTGTACTAATCACATCCTAACACTGCGTCCTGTACTAATCACACCCTAACACTGCGTCCTGTACTAATCACACCCTAACACTGCATCCTGTACTAATCACATCCTAACACTGCATCCTGTACTAATCACATCCTAACACTGCATCCTGTACTAATCACATCCTAACACTGCCTCCTGTACTAATCACATCCTAACACTGCGTCCTGTACTAATCACATCCTAACACTGCACCCTGTACTAATCACATCCTAACACCGCGTCCTGTACTAATCACATCCTAACACTGCCTCCTGTACTAATCACATCCTAACACTGCGTCCTGTACTAATCACATCCTAACACTGCATCCTGTACTAATCACATCCTAACACTGCGTCCTGTACTAATCACATCCTAACACTGCATCCTGTACTAATCACACCCTAACACTGCGTCCTGTACTAATCACATCCTAACACTGCATCCTGTACTAATCACATCCTAACACTGCGTCCTGTACTAATCACATCCTAACACTGCGTCCTGTACTAATCACATCCTAACACTGCGTCCTGTACTAATCACATCCTAACACTGCATCCTGTACTAATCACATCCTAACACTGCGTCCTGTACTAATCACACCCTAACACTGCGTCCTGTACTAATCACATCCTAACACTGCATCCTGTACTAATCACACCCTAACACTGCGTCCTGTACTAATCACATCCTAACACTGCGTCCTGTACTAATCACATCCTAACACTGCATCCTGTACTAATCACATCCTAACACTGTATCCTGTACTAATCACATCCTAACACTGCATCCTGTACTAATCACATCCTAACACTGCATCCTGTACTAATCACATCCTGACACTGCATCCTGTACTAATCACACCCTAACACTGCATCCTGTACTAATCACATCCTAACACAGCGTCCTGTACTAATCACATCCTAACACTGCATCCTGTACTAATCACATCCTAACACTGCATCCTGTACTAATCTCATCCTAACACTGCACCCTGTACTAATCACACCCTAACACTGCACCCTGTACTAATCAAACCCTAACACTGCATCCTGTACTAATCACATCCTAACACCGCGTCCTGTACTAATCCCACCCTAACACTGCATCCTGTACTAATCACACCCTAACACTGCATCCTGTACTAATCACATCCTAACACCGCGTCCTGTACTAATCCCACCCTAACACTGCCTCCTGTACTAATCACACCCTAACACTGCATCCTGTACTAATCACATCCTAACACTGCATCCTGTACTAATCACACCCTAACACTGCCTCCTGTACTAATCACACCCTAACACTGTATCCTGTACTAATCACATCCTAACACTGCATCCTGTACTAATCACATCCTGTACTAATCACACCCTAACACTGCGTCCTGTACTAATCACATCCTAACACTGCATCCTGTACTAATCACATCCTAACACTGCATCCTGTACTAATCACATCCTGTACTAATCACACCCTAACACTGCGTCCTGTACTAATCACACCCTAACACTGCGTCCTGTACTAATCACATCCTAACACTGCGTCCTGTACTAATCACATCCTAACACTGCGTCCTGTACTAATCACATCCTAACACTGCATCCTGTACTAATCACACCCTAACACTACGTCCTGTACTAATCACATCCTGACACTGCGTCCTGTACTAATCACACCCTAACACTGCTACCTGTACTAATCACATCCTAACACTGCTTCCTGTACTAATCACATCCTAACACTGCCTCCTGTACTAATCACACCCTAACACTGCTACCTGTACTAATCACATCCTAACACTGCGTCCTGTACTAATCACATCCTAACACTGCGTCCTGTACTAATCCCATCCTAACACTGCATCCTGTACTAATCACACCCTAACACTGCATCCTGTACTAATCACACCCTAACACTGCATCCTGTACTAATCACATCCTAACACTGCGTCCTGTACTAATCACATCCTAACACCGCGTCCTGTACTAATCACATCCTAACACTGCCTCCTGTACTAATCACATCCTAACACTGCGTCCTGTACTAATCACATCCTAACACTGCATCCTGTACTAATCACATCCTAACACTGCGTCCTGTACTAATCACATCCTAACACTGCATCCTGTACTAATCACACCCTAACACTGCGTCCTGTACTAATCACATCCTAACACTGCATCCTGTACTAATCACATCCTAACACTGCGTCCTGTACTAATCACATCCTAACACTGCGTCCTGTACTAATCACATCCTAACACTGCATCCTGTACTAATCACATCCTAACACTGCATCCTGTACTAATCTCATCCTAACACTGCACCCTGTACTAATCACACCCTAACACTGCACCCTGTACTAATCACACCCTAACACTGCATCCTGTACTAATCACATCCTAACACCGCGTCCTGTACTAATCCCACCCTAACACTGCATCCTGTACTAATCACACCCTAACACTGCGTCCTGTACTAATCACATCCTAACACTGCATCCTGTACTAATCACACCCTAACACTGCGTCCTGTACTAATCACATCCTAACACTGCGTCCTGTACTAATCACATCCTAACACTGCATCCTGTACTAATCACATCCTAACACTGTATCCTGTACTAATCACATCCTAACACTGCATCCTGTACTAATCACATCCTAACACTGCATCCTGTACTAATCACATCCTGACACTGCATCCTGTACTAATCACACCCTAACACTGCATCCTGTACTAATCACATCCTAACACAGCGTCCTGTACTAATCACATCCTAACACTGCATCCTGTACTAATCACATCCTAACACTGCATCCTGTACTAATCTCATCCTAACACTGCACCCTGTACTAATCACACCCTAACACTGCACCCTGTACTAATCAAACCCTAACACTGCATCCTGTACTAATCACATCCTAACACTGCGTCCTGTACTAATCACATCCTAACACTGCATCCTGTACTAATCACATCCTAACACTGCGTCCTGTACTAATCACATCCTAACACTGCCTCCTGTACTAATCACATCCTAACACTGCGTCCTGTACTAATCTCATCCTAACACTGCACCCTGTACTAATCACACCCTAACACTGCACCCTGTACTAATCAAACCCTAACACTGCATCCTGTACTAATCACACCCTAACACTGCGTCCTGTACTAATCACATCCTAACACTGCATCCTGTACTAATCACATCCTAACACTGCGTCCTGTACTAATCACATCCTAACACTGCGTCCTGTACTAATCACATCCTAACACTGCATCCTGTACTAATCACATCCTAACACTGCATCCTGTACTAATCTCATCCTAACACTGCACCCTGTACTAATCACACCCTAACACTGCACCCTGTACTAATCACACCCTAACACTGCATCCTGTACTAATCACATCCTAACACCGCGTCCTGTACTAATCCCACCCTAACACTGCATCCTGTACTAATCACACCCTAACACTGCGTCCTGTACTAATCACATCCTAACACTGCATCCTGTACTAATCACACCCTAACACTGCGTCCTGTACTAATCACATCCTAACACTGCGTCCTGTACTAATCACATCCTAACACTGCATCCTGTACTAATCACATCCTAACACTGTATCCTGTACTAATCACATCCTAACACTGCATCCTGTACTAATCACATCCTAACACTGCATCCTGTACTAATCACATCCTGACACTGCATCCTGTACTAATCACACCCTAACACTGCATCCTGTACTAATCACATCCTAACACAGCGTCCTGTACTAATCACATCCTAACACTGCATCCTGTACTAATCACATCCTAACACTGCATCCTGTACTAATCTCATCCTAACACTGCACCCTGTACTAATCACACCCTAACACTGCACCCTGTACTAATCAAACCCTAACACTGCATCCTGTACTAATCACATCCTAACACCGCGTCCTGTACTAATCCCACCCTAACACTGCATCCTGTACTAATCACACCCTAACACTGCATCCTGTACTAATCACATCCTAACACCGCGTCCTGTACTAATCCCACCCTAACACTGCCTCCTGTACTAATCACACCCTAACACTGCATCCTGTACTAATCACATCCTAACACTGCATCCTGTACTAATCACACCCTAACACTGCCTCCTGTACTAATCACACCCTAACACTGTATCCTGTACTAATCACATCCTAACACTGCATCCTGTACTAATCACATCCTGTACTAATCACACCCTAACACTGCGTCCTGTACTAATCACATCCTAACACTGCATCCTGTACTAATCACATCCTAACACTGCATCCTGTACTAATCACATCCTGTACTAATCACACCCTAACACTGCGTCCTGTACTAATCACATCCTAACACTGCGTCCTGTACTAATCACATCCTAACACTGCGTCCTGTACTAATCACACCCTAACACTGCGTCCTGTACTAATCACATCCTGTACTAATCACACCCTAACACTGCGTCCTGTACTAATCACATCCTAACACTGCATCCTGTACTAATCACATCCTGACACTGCGTCCTGTACTAATCACACCCTAACACTGCTACCTGTACTAATCACATCCTAACACTGCGTCCTGTACTAATCACATCCTAACACTGCCTCCTGTACTAATCACACCCTAACACTGCTACCTGTACTAATCACATCCTAACACTGCGTCCTGTACTAATCACATCCTAACACTGCGTCCTGTACTAATCCCATCCTAACACTGCATCCTGTACTAATCACACCCTAACACTGCATCCTGTACTAATCACACCCTAACACTGCATCCTGTACTAATCACATCCTAACACTGCGTCCTGTACTAATCACATCCTAACACCGCGTCCTGTACTAATCACATCCTAACACTGCCTCCTGTACTAATCACATCCTAACACTGCGTCCTGTACTAATCACATCCTAACACTGCATCCTGTACTAATCACATCCTAACACTGCGTCCTGTACTAATCACATCCTAACACTGCATCCTGTACTAATCACACCCTAACACTGCGTCCTGTACTAATCACATCCTAACACTGCATCCTGTACTAATCACATCCTAACACTGCGTCCTGTACTAATCACATCCTAACACTGCGTCCTGTACTAATCACATCCTAACACTGCATCCTGTACTAATCACATCCTAACACTGCATCCTGTACTAATCTCATCCTAACACTGCACCCTGTACTAATCACACCCTAACACTGCACCCTGTACTAATCACACCCTAACACTGCATCCTGTACTAATCACATCCTAACACCGCGTCCTGTACTAATCCCACCCTAACACTGCATCCTGTACTAATCACACCCTAACACTGCGTCCTGTACTAATCACATCCTAACACTGCATCCTGTACTAATCACACCCTAACACTGCGTCCTGTACTAATCACATCCTAACACTGGATCCTGTACTAATCACATCCTAACACAGCGTCCTGTACTAATCACATCCTAACACTGCATCCTGTACTAATCACATCCTAACACTGCATCCTGTACTAATCTCATCCTAACACTGCACCCTGTACTAATCACACCCTAACACTGCACCCTGTACTAATCACACCCTAACACTGCATCCTGTACTAATCACATCCTAACACTGCATCCTGTACTAATCACACCCTAACACTGCATCCTGTACTAATCACATCCTAACACCGCGTCCTGTACTAATCCCACCCTAACACTGCCTCCTGTACTAATCACACCCTAACACTGCATCCTGTACTAATCACATCCTAACACTGTATCCTGTACTAATCACATCCTAACACTGCATCCTGTACTAATCACACCCTAACACTGCATCCTGTACTAATCACATCCTAACACTGCGTCCTGTACTAATCACATCCTAACACTGCGTCCTGTACTAATCACATCCTAACACTGCGTCCTGTACTAATCACATCCTAACACTGCATCCTGTACTAATCACATCCTAACACTGCATCCTGTACTAATCACATCCTAACACTGCGTCCTGTACTAATCACATCCTAACACTGCGTCCTGTACTAATCTTATCCTAACACTGCGTCCTGTACTAATCACATCCTAACACTGCGTCCTGTACTAATCACATCCTAACACTGGATCCTGTACTAATCACATCCTAACACTGCGTCCTGTACTAATCACATCCTAACACTGCATCCTGTACTAATCACATCCTAACACTGCATCCTGTACTAATCACATCCTAACACTGCGTCCTGTACTAATCACATCCTAACACTGCGTCCTGTACTAATCACATCCTAACACTGCCTCCTGTACTAATCACATCCTAACACAGCGTCCTGTACTAATCACATCCTAACACTGCGTCCTGTACTAATCACATCCTAACACTGCCTCCTGTACTAATCACACCCTAACACTGCATCCTGTACTAATCACACCCTAACACTGCATCCTGTACTAATCACATCCTAACACTGTCTCCTGTACTAATCACATCCTAACACTGCGTCCTGTACTAATCACATCCTAACACTGCGTCCTGTACTAATCACATCCTAACACTGCATCCTGTACTAATCACATCCTAACACTGCATCCTGTACTAATCACACCCTAACACTGCGTCCTGTACTAATCACACCCTAACACTGCGTCCTGTACTAATCACACCCTAACACTGCGTCCTGTACTAATCACACCCTAACACTGCGTCCTGTACTAATCCCATCCTAACACTGCATCCTGTACTAATCACACCCTAACACTGCATCCTGTACTAATCACACCCTAACACTGCATCCTGTACTAATCACATCCTAACACTGCGTCCTGTACTAATCACATCCTAACACTGTATCCTGTACTAATCACATCCTAACACTGCATCCTGTACTAATCACATCCTAACACTGCGTCCTGTACTAATCACATCCTAACACTGCATCCTGTACTAATCACATCCTAACACTGCATCCTGTACTAATCACATCCTAACACTGCGTCCTGTACTAATCCCACCCTAACACTGCCTCCTGTACTAATCACACCCTAACACTGCATCCTGTACTAATCACATCCTAACACTGTATCCTGTACTAATCACATCCTAACACTGCATCCTGTACTAATCACATCCTGTACTAATCACACCCTAACACTGCATCCTGTACTAATCACATCCTAACACTGCGTCCTGTACTAATCACATCCTAACACTGTATCCTGTACTAATCACATCCTAACACTGCATCCTGTACTAATCACATCCTAACACTGCGTCCTGTACTAATCACATCCTAACACTGCATCCTGTACTAATCACATCCTAACACTGCATCCTGTACTAATCACATCCTAACACTGCGTCCTGTACTAATCCCACCCTAACACTGCCTCCTGTACTAATCACACCCTAACACTGCATCCTGTACTAATCACATCCTAACACTGCGTCCTGTACTAATCACATCCTAACACTGCGTCCTGTACTAATCACATCCTAACACTGTATCCTGTACTAATCACATCCTAACACTGCATCCTGTACTAATCACATCCTAACACTGCATCCTGTACTAATCACATCCTGACACTGCATCCTGTACTAATCACATCCTAACACTGCATCCTGTACTAATCACATCCTAACACTGCCTCCTGTACTAATCACATCCTAACACTGCGTCCTGTACTAATCACATCCTAACACTGCATCCTGTACTAATCACATCCTAACACTGTATCCTGTACTAATCACATCCTAACACTGCGTCCTGTACTAATCACATCCTAACACTGCGTCCTGTACTAATCACATCCTAACACTGCGTCCTGTACTAATCACACCCTAACACCGCGTCCTGTACTAATCACATCCTAACACTGCATCCTGTACTAATCACATCCTAACACTGCATCCTGTACTAATCACATCCTAACACTGCGTCCTGTACTAATCACATCCTAACACTGCGTCCTGTACTAATCACACCCTAACACTGCATCCTGTACTAATCCCATCCTAACACTGCATCCTGTACTAATCACATCCTAACACTGCATCCTGTACTAATCACATCCTAACACTGCATCCTGTACTAATCACATCCTAACACTGCATCCTGTACTAATCACACCCTAACACTGCGTCCTGTACTAATCACATCCTAACACTGCATCCTGTACTAATCACATCCTAACACTGCATCCTGTACTAATCACATCCTAACTCTGCGTCCTGTACTAATCACATCCTAACACTGCATCCTGTACTAATCACATCCTAACACTGCGTCCTGTACTAATCACATCCTAACACCGCGTCCTGTACTAATCACATCCTAACACTGCGTCCTGTACTAATCACATCCTAACACTGCATCCTGTACTAATCACACCCTAACACTGCATCCTGTACTAATCACATCCTAACACTGCATCCTGTACTAATCACATCCTAACACTGCATCCTGTACTAATCACATCCTAACACTGCGTCCTGTACTAATCACATCCTAACACTGCATCCTGTACTAATCACATCCTAACACTGCATCCTGTACTAATCACATCCTAACACTGCGTCCTGTACTAATCACATCCTAACACTGCGTCCTGTACTAATCACATCCTAACACTGCATCCTGTACTAATCACATCCTGACACTGCATCCTGTACTAATCACATCCTAACACTGCTACCTGTACTAATCACATCCTAACACTGCGTCCTGTACTAATCACATCCTAACACTGCGTCCTGTACTAATCACATCCTAACACTGCGTCCTGTACTAATCACATCCTAACACTGCATCCTGTACTAATCACATCCTAACACTGCATCCTGTACTAATCACATCCTAACACTGCGTCCTGTACTAATCACATCCTAACACTGCACCCTGTACTAATCACATCCTAACACCGCGTCCTGTACTAATCACATCCTGACACAGCATCCTGTACTAATCACACCCTAACACTGCATCCTGTACTAATCACATCCTAACACTGCGTCCTGTACTAATCACATCCTAACACTGCGTCCTGTACTAATCACATCCTAACACTGCGTCCTGTACTAATCACATCCTAACACTGCGTCCTGTACTAATCACATCCTAACACTGCATCCTGTACTAATCACATCCTAACACTGCATCCTGTACTAATCACATCCTAACACTGCGTCCTGTACTAATCACATCCTAACACTGCATCCTGTACTAATCACATCCTAACACTGCGTCCTGTACTAATCACACCCTAACACTGCGTCCTGTACTAATCACATCCTAACACTGCATCCTGTACTAATCCCATCCTAACACTGCGTCCTGTACTAATCCCATCCTAACACTGCATCCTGTACTAATCCCACCCTAACACTGCGTCCTGTACTAATCACACCCTAACACTGCGTCCTGTACTAATCCCATCCTAACACTGCGTCCTGTACTAATCACACCCTAACACTGCATCCTGTACTAATCACATCCTAACACCGCCTCCTGTACTAATCACATCCTAACACTGCACCCTGTACTAATCACATCCTAACACAGCGTCCTGTACTAATCACATCCTAACACCGCATCCTGTACTAATCACATCCTAACACCGCATCCTGTACTAATCCCATCCTAACACTGCGTCCTGTACTAATCACATCCTAACACTGCATCCTGTACTAATCACATCCTAACACTGCATCCTGTACTAATCACATCCTAACACTGCGTCCTGTACTAATCACATCCTAACACTGCGTCCTGTACTAATCACATCCTAACACTGCATCCTGTACTAATCACATCCTAACACTGTATCCTGTACTAATCACATCCTAACACAGCATCCTGTACTAATCACACCCTAACACTGCGTCCTGTACTAATCACATCCTAACACTGCATCCTGTACTAATCACATCCTAACACTGCGTCCTGTACTAATCACACCCTAACACTGCGTCCTGTACTAATCACACCCTAACACTGCGTCCTGTACTAATCACATCCTAACACTGCATCCTGTACTAATCCCATCCTAACACTGTATCCTGTACTAATCACATCCTAACACTACATCCTGTACTAATCACATCCTAACACTGCGTCCTGTACTAATCACATCCTAACACTGCGTCCTGTACTAATCACATCCTAACACAGCATCCTGTACTAATCACATCCTAACACTGCATCCTGTACTAATCACACCCTAACACTGTATCCTGTACTAATCACATCCTAACACTGCGTCCTGTACTAATCACATCCTAACACTGCATCCTGTACTAATCACATCCTAACACTGCGTCCTGTACTAATCACATCCTAACACTACATCCTGTACTAATCACATCCTAACACTGCATCCTGTACTAATCACATCCTAACACAGCATCCTGTACTAATCACATCCTAACACTGCCTCCTGTACTAATCACATCCTAACACTGCGTCCTGTACTAATCACATCCTAACACCGCATCCTGTACTAATCACATCCTAACACTGCATCCTGTACTAATCACACCCTAACACTGCATCCTGTACTAATCACATCCTAACACTGCGTCCTGTACTAATCCCATCCTAACACTGCATCCTGTACTAATCACATCCTAACACTGCGTCCTGTACTAATCACATCCTAACACTGCATCCTGTACTAATCACATCCTAACACTGCATCCTGTACTAATCACATCCTAACACTGCGTCCTGTACTAATCACATCCTAACACTGCGTCCTGTACTAATCACATCCTAACACTGCATCCTGTACTAATCACATCCTAACACTGTATCCTGTACTAATCACATCCTAACACTGCATCCTGTACTAATCACATCCTAACACTGCGTCCTGTACTAATCACACCCTAACACTGCGTCCTGTACTAATCACATCCTAACACTGCACCCTGTACTAATCACACCCTAACACTGCATCCTGTACTAATCACATCCTAACACTGCGTCCTGTACTAATCACACCCTAACAATGCATCCTGTACTAATCACATCCTAACACTGCATCCTGTACTAATCACACCCTAACACTGCGTCCTGTACTAATTACATCCTAACACTGTATCCTGTACTAATCACATCCTAACACTGCATCCTGTACTAATCACACCCTAACACTGCGTCCTGTACTAATCACATCCTAACACTGCGTCCTGTACTAATCACATCCTAACACTGCATCCTGTACTAATCACACCCTAACACTGCGTCCTGTACTAATCACATCCTAACACTGCGTCCTGTACTAATCACATCCTAACACTGCGTCCTGTACTAATCACATCCTAACACTGCATCCTGTACTAATCACACCCTAACACTGCGTCCTGTACTAATCACACCCTAACACCGCGTCCTGTACTAATCACATCCTAACACTGCCTCCTGTACTAATCACATCCTAACACTGCGTCCTGTACTAATCACATCCTAACACCGCGTCCTGTACTAATCACATCCTAACACCGCGTCCTGTACTAATCACACCCTAACACTGCGTCCTGTACTAATCACATCCTAACACTGCATCCTGTACTAATCACATCCTAACACTGTATCCTGTACTAATCACATCCTAACACTGCGTCCTGTACTAATCACATCCTAACACTGCATCCTGTACTAATCACATCCTAACACAGCATCCTGTACTAATCACATCCTAACACTGCGTCCTGTACTAATCACATCCTAACACTGCGTCCTGTACTAATCACATCCTAACACAGCATCCTGTACTAATCACACCCTAACACTGCGTCCTGTACTAATCACATCCTAACACTGCATCCTGTACTAATCCCATCCTAACACTGCATCCTGTACTAATCACATCCTAACACTGCATCCTGTACTAATCACACCCTAACACAGCGTCCTGTACTAATCCCATCCTAACACTGCATCCTGTACTAATCACATCCTAACACTGCATCCTGTACTAATCACATCCTAACACTGCGTCCTGTACTAATCACATCCTAACACTGCATCCTGTACTAATCACATCCTAACACTGCATCCTGTACTAATCACATCCTAACACAGCGTCCTGTACTAATCACATCCTAACACTGCATCCTGTACTAATCACACCCTAACACTGCATCCTGTACTAATCACATCCTAACACTGCATCCTGTACTAATCACATCCTAACACTGCGTCCTGTACTAATCACATCCTAACACTGCGTCCTGTACTAATCACATCCTAACACTGCATCCTGTACTAATCACATCCTAACACTGCATCCTGTACTAATCACACCCTAACACAGCGTCCTGTACTAATCCCATCCTAACACTGCATCCTGTACTAATCACATCCTAACACAGCGTCCTGTACTAATCACATCCTAACACTGCATCCTGTACTAATCACATCCTAACACAGCGTCCTGTACTAATCACATCCTAACACTGCATCCTGTACTAATCACACCCTAACACTGCATCCTGTACTAATCACACCCTAACACTGCATCCTGTACTAATCACATCCTAACACTGCATCCTGTACTAATCACATCCTAACACTGCGTCCTGTACTAATCACATCCTAACACTGCGTCCTGTACTAATCACATCCTAACACTGCATCCTGTACTAATCACATCCTAACACTGCATCCTGTACTAATCACACCCTAACACAGCGTCCTGTACTAATCACATCCTAACACTGCATCCTGTACTAATCCCATCCTAACACTGCGTCCTGTACTAATCACATCCTAACACTGCGTCCTGTACTAATCACATCCTAACACTGCGTCCTGTACTAATCACATCCTAACACTGCATCCTGTACTAATCACATCCTAACACTGCGTCCTGTACTAATCACATCCTAACACTGCGTCCTGTACTAATCACATCCTAACACTGCATCCTGTACTAATCACATCCTAACACTGCATCCTGTACTAATCACATCCTAACACAGCGTCCTGTACTAATCACATCCTAACACTGCATCCTGTACTAATCACACCCTAACACTATATCCTGTACTAATCCCATCCTAACACTGCACCCTGTGCTAATCACATCCTAACACTGCATCCTGTACTAATCACACCCTAACACTGCGTCCTGTACTAATCACATCCTAACACTGCATCCTGTACTAATCACATCCTAACACTGCGTCCTGTACTAATCCCATCCTAACACTGCGTCCTGTACTAATCACATCCTAACACTGCATCCTGTACTAATCACATCCTAACACTGCGTCCTGTACTAATCACACCCTAACACTGCGTCCTGTACTAATCACATCCTAACACAGCATCCTGTACTAATCCCCTCCTAACACTGCATCCTGTACTAATCACATCCTAACACTGCATCCTGTACTAATCACATCCTAACTCTGCGTCCTGTACTAATCACACCCTAACACTGCATCCTGTACTAATCACATCCTAACACTGCGTCCTGTACTAATCACATCCTAACACTGCATCCTGTACTAATCACATCCTAACACCGCGTCCTGTACTAATCACATCCTAACACTGCGTCCTGTACTAATCACATCCTAACACTGCGTCCTGTACTAATCACATCCTAACACTGCACCCTGTGCTAATCACACCCTAACACTGCGTCCTGTACTAATCACATCCTAACACTGCGTCCTGTACTAATCACATCCTAACACTGCGTCCTGCACTAATCACATCCTAACACTGCATCCTGTACTAATCACATCCTAACACTGCGTCCTGTACTAATCACATCCTAACACTGCGTCCTGTACTAATCACATCCTAACACTGCATCCTGTACTAATCACACCCTAACACTGCATCCTGTACTAATCACACCCTAACACTGCATCCTGTACTAATCACATCCTAACACTGCCTCCTGTACTAATCACACCCTAACACTGCCTCCTGTACTAATCACACCCTAACACTGCGTCCTGTACTAATCACATCCTAACACTGCATCCTGTACTAATCCCCTCCTAACACTGCATCCTGTACTAATCACATCCTAACACCGCATCCTGTACTAATCACATCCTAACACCGCGTCCTGTACTAATCACACCCTAACAATGCGTCCTGTACTAATCACATCCTAACACTGCATCCTGTACTAATCACATCCTAACACTGCATCCTGTACTAATCACACCCTAACACTGCATCCTGTACTAATCACATCCTAACACTGCGTCCTGTACTAATCACATCCTAACACTGCATCCTGTACTAATCACATCCTAACACTGCATCCTGTACTAATCACATCCTAACACTGCGTCCTGTACTAATCACATCCTAACACTGCGTCCTGTACTAATCACATCCTAACACTGCATCCTGTACTAATCCCATCCTAACACTGCGTCCTGTACTAATCACATCCTAACACTGCGTCCTGTACTAATCACATCCTAACACTGCGTCCTGTACTAATCACATCCTAACACTGCCTCCTGTACTAATCCCATCCTAACACTGCGTCCTGTACTAATCACATCCTAACACTGCCTCCTGTACTAATCACATCCTAACACTGCGTCCTGTACTAATCACATCCTAACACTGCATCCTGTACTAATCACATCCTAACACTGCATCCTGTACTAATCCCATCCTAACACTGCATCCTGTACTAATCACATCCTAACACTGCATCCTGTACTAATCACACCCTAACACTATATCCTGTACTAATCACATCCTAACACTGCGTCCTGTACTAATCACATCCTAACACTGCATCCTGTACTAATCACATCCTAACACTGCGTCCTGTACTAATCACATCCTAACACTGCGTCCTGTACTAATCACATCCTAACACTGCATCCTGTACTAATCACACCCTAACACCGCATCCTGTACTAATCACACCCTAACACTGCATCCTGTACTAATCACATCCTAACACTGCGTCCTGTACTAATCACATCCTAACACTGCGTCCTGTACTAATCACATCCTAACACTGCGTCCTGTACTAATCACATCCTGACACTGCATCCTGTACTAATCACATCCTAACACTGCATCCTGTACTAATCACATCCTAACACTGCATCCTGTACTAATCACATCCTAACACTGCATCCTGTACTAATCACATCCTAACACTGCATCCTGTACTAATCACATCCTAACACTGCATCCTGTACTAATCACATCCTAACACTGCATCCTGTACTAATCACATCCTAACACTGCATCCTGTACTAATCACATCCTAACACCGCGTCCTGTACTAATCACACCCTAACACTGCGTCCTGTACTAATCACATCCTAACACTGCATCCTGTACTAATCACACCCTAACACTGCGTCCTGTACTAATCCCATCCTAACACTGCGTCCTGTACTAATCACATCCTAACACTGCATCCTGTACTAATCACATCCTAACACTGCATCCTGTACTAATCACATCCTAACACTGCATCCTGTACTAATCACATCCTAACACCGCGTCCTGTACTAATCACACCCTAACACTGCGTCCTGTACTAATCACATCCTAACACTGCATCCTGTACTAATCACACCCTAACACTGCGTCCTGTACTAATCCCACCCTAACACTGCGTCCTGTACTAATCCCATCCTAACACTGCGTCCTGTACTAATCACACCCTAACACTGCATCCTGTACTAATCACATCCTAACACTGCATCCTGTACTAATCACACCCTAACACTGCGTCCTGTACTAATCCCATCCTAACACTGTATCCTGTACTAATCCCATCCTAACACTGTATCCTGTACTAATCACACCCTAACACTGCATCCTGTACTAATCACATCCTAACACTGTATCCTGTACTAATCACATCCTAACACTGCATCCTGTACTAATCACATCCTAACACCGCGTCCTGTACTAATCACATCCTAACACTGCGTCATGTACTAATCCCATCCTAACACTGTATCCTGTACTAATCACATCCTAACACTGCATCCTGTACTAATCACATCCTAACAATGCATCCTGTACTAATCACATCCTAACACTGCATCCTGTACTAATCTCCTCCTAACACTGCATCCTGTACTAATCACATCCTAACACTGTATCCTGTACTAATCACATCCTAACACTGCATCCTGTACTAATCACATCCTAACACTGCATCCTGTACTAATCACATCCTAACACTGCATCCTGTACTAATCACATCCTAACACTGCATCCTGTACTAATCACACCCTAACACTGCGTCCTGTACTAATCACATCCTAACACTGCGTCCTGTACTAATCCCATCCTAACACTGCATCCTGTACTAATCCCATCCTAACACTGCATCCTGTACTAATCCCATCCTAACACTGCGTCCTGTACTAATCACATCCTGACACTGCATCCTGTACTAATCACATCCTAACACTTCATCCTGTACTAATCACACCCTAACACTGCGTCCTGTACTAATCACATCCTAACACTGCATCCTGTACTAATCACATCCTAACACAGCGTCCTGTACTAATCACATCCTAACACTGCATCCTGTACTAATCACATCCTAACACTGCATCCTGTACTAATCTCATCCTAACACTGCACCCTGTACTAATCACACCCTAACACTGCACCCTGTACTAATCACACCCTAACACTGCATCCTGTACTAATCACATCCTAACACCGCGTCCTGTACTAATCCCACCCTAACACTGCATCCTGTACTAATCACACCCTAACACTGCATCCTGTACTAATCACATCCTAACACCGCGTCCTGTACTAATCCCACCCTAACACTGCGTCCTGTACTAATCACATCCTAACACTGCGTCCTGTACTAATCACACCCTAACACTGCATCCTGTACTAATCACATCCTAACACTGCATCCTGTACTAATCACACCCTAACACTGCGTCCTGTACTAATCACATCCTAACACTGCATCCTGTACTAATCACATCCTAACACTGCATCCTGTACTAATCACATCCTAACACTGCATCCTGTACTAATCACATCCTAACACTGCGTCCTGTACTAATCACATCCTAACACCGCATCCTGTACTAATCACATCCTAACACCGCATCCTGTACTAATCCCATCCTAACACTGCGTCCTGTACTAATCACATCCTAACACTGCATCCTGTACTAATCACATCCTAACACTGCGTCCTGTACTAATCACATCCTAACACTGCGTCCTGTACTAATCACATCCTAACACTGCATCCTGTACTAATCACATCCTAACACTGCGTCCTGTACTAATCACATCCTAACACTGCGTCCTGTACTAATCTCATCCTAACACTGCATCCTGTACTAATCCCATCCTAACACTGCATCCTGTACTAATCCCATCCTAACACTGCATCCTGTACTAATCACATCCTAACACTGCATCCTGTACTAATCCCATCCTAACACTGCATCCTGTACTAATCACATCCTAACACTGCATCCTGTACTAATCCCATCCTAACACTGCATCCTGTACTAATCACACCCTAACACTGCGTCCTGTACTAATCAAACCCTAACACTGCATCCTGTACTAATCACATCCTAACACTGCGTCCTGTACTAATCACATCCTAACACTGCATCCTGTACTAATCACACCCTAACACTGCGTCCTGTACTAATCACACCCTAACAATGCATCCTGTACTAATCACATCCTAACACTGCATCCTGTACTAATCCCATCCTAACACTGCACCCTGTACTAATCACATCCTAACACTGTATCCTGTACTAATCACATCCTAACACTGCATCCTGTACTAATCCCATCCTAACACTGCATCCTGTACTAATCACACCCTAACACTGCGTCCTGTACTAATCACATCCTAACACTGCATCCTGTACTAATCACACCCTAACACAGCGTCCTGTACTAATCACATCCTAACACTGCATCCTGTACTAATCACACCCTAACACAGCGTCCTGTACTAATCACACCCTAACAATGCATCCTGTACTAATCACATCCTAACACTGCATCCTGTACTAATCCCATCCTAACACTGCACCCTGTACTAATCCCATCCTAACACTGCACCCTGTACTAATCACATCCTAACACTGCACCCTGTACTAATCACATCCTAACACTGCATCCTGTACTAATCCCATCCTAACACTGCATCCTGTACTAATCCCATCCTAACACTGCATCCTGTACTAATCACACCCTAACACTGTATCCTGTACTAATCACATCCTAACACTGCGTCCTGTACTAATCCCATCCTAACACAGCATCCTGTACCAATCACATCCTAACACTGCATCCTGTACTAATCACATCCTAACACTGCATCCTGTACCAATCACATCCTAACACTGCGTCCTGTACTAATCACATCCTAACACTGTGTCCTGTACTAATCCCATCCTAACACCGCATCCTGTACTAATCACATCCTAACACTGCGTCCTGTACTAATCACATCCTAACACCGCGTCCTGTACTAATCACATCCTAACACTGCATCCTGTACTAATCACACCCTAACACTGCGTCCTGTACTAATCACACCCTAACACTGCGTCCTGTACTAATCACACCCTAACACTGCGTCCTGTACTAATCCCATCCTAACACTGCATCCTGTACTAATCACACCCTAACACTGCATCCTGTACTAATCACACCCTAACACTGCATCCTGTACTAATCACATCCTAACACTGCGTCCTGTACTAATCACATCCTAACACTGCATCCTGTACTAATCACATCCTAACACTGTATCCTGTACTAATCACATCCTAACACTGCATCCTGTACTAATCACACCCTAACACTGCGTCCTGTACTAATCACATCCTAACACTGCATCCTGTACTAATCACATCCTAACACTGCATCCTGTACTAATCACATCCTAACACTGCATCCTGTACTAATCACACCCTAACACTGCGTCCTGTACTAATCACATCCTAACACTGCGTCCTGTACTAATCACACCCTAACACTGCGTCCTGTACTAATCACATCCTAACACTGCATCCTGTACTAATCACATCCTAACACTGCCTCCTCTACTAATCACATCCTAACACTGCCTCCTGTACTAATCACATCCTAACACTGCATCCTGTACTAATCACATCCTAACACTATATCCTGTACTAATCACATCCTGACACTGCGTCCTGTACTAATCACATCCTAACACTGCATCCTGTACTAATCACATCCTAACACTGCATCCTGTACTAATCTCCTCCTAACACTGCGTCCTGTACTAATCACATCCTAACACTGCACCCTGTACTAATCACATCCTAACACCGCGTCCTGTACTAATCACATCCTAACACTGCGTCCTGTACTAATCACATCCTAACACTGCATCCTGTACTAATCACATCCTAACACTGCGTCCTGTACTAATCACACCCTAACACTGCGTCCTGTACTAATCCCATCCTAACACTGCGTCCTGTACTAATCACATCCTAACACTGCATCCTGTACTAATCACATCCTAACACTGCCTCCTGTACTAATCACATCCTAACACTGCGTCCTGTACTAATCACATCCTAACACTGCATCCTGTACTAATCACACCCTAACACTGCGTCCTGTACTAATCACATCCTAACACTGCATCCTGTACTAATCACATCCTAACACTGCGTCCTGTACTAATCACATCCTAACACTGCATCCTGTACTAATCACATCCTAACACTGCGTCCTGTACTAATCACATCCTAACACTGCATCCTGTACTAATCCCATCCTAACACTGCATCCTGTACTAATCACATCCTGACACTGCATCCTGTACTAATCACATCCTAACACTGCATCCTGTACTAATCCCATCCTAACACTGCATCCTGTACTAATCACATCCTAACACTGCATCCTGTACTAATCACATCCTAACACTGCATCCTGTACTAATCACACCCTAACACTGCGTCCTGTACTAATCACATCCTAACACTGCATCCTGTACTAATCACATCCTAACACAGCGTCCTGTACTAATCACATCCTAACACTGCATCCTGTACTAATCACATCCTAACACTGCATCCTGTACTAATCTCATCCTAACACTGCACCCTGTACTAATCACACCCTAACACTGCACCCTGTACTAATCACACCCTAACACTGCATCCTGTACTAATCACATCCTAACACCGCGTCCTGTACTAATCCCACCCTAACACTGCATCCTGTACTAATCACACCCTAACACTGCATCCTGTACTAATCACATCCTAACACCGCGTCCTGTACTAATCACATCCTAACACTGCATCCTGTACTAATCACATCCTAACACTGCATCCTGTACTAATCACATCCTGTACTAATCACACCCTAACACTGCGTCCTGTACTAATCACACCCTAACACTGCGTCCTGTACTAATCACATCCTAACACTGCATCCTGTACTAATCACACCCTAACACTGCGTCCTGTACTAATCCCATCCTAACACTGCATCCTGTACTAATCCCATCCTAACACTGCATCCTGTACTAATCACATCCTAACACTGCATCCTGTACTAATCACATCCTGTACTAATCACACCCTAACACTGCGTCCTGTACTAATCACACCCTAACACTGCGTCCTGTACTAATCACATCCTAACACTGCATCCTGTACTAATCACACCCTAACACTGCGTCCTGTACTAATCCCATCCTAACACTGCATCCTGTACTAATCCCATCCTAACACCGCGTCCTGTACTAATCACACCCTAACACTGCATCCTGTACTAATCACACCCTAACACTGCATCCTGTACTAATCACATCCTAACACTGCGTCCTGTACTAATCACATCCTAACACTGCGTCCTGTACTAATCACATCCTAACACTGCGTCCTGTACTAATCACATCCTAACACTGCGTCCTGTACTAATCACATCCTAACACTGCATCCTGTACTAATCACATCCTAACACTGCGTCCTGTACTAATCACATCCTAACACTGCGTCCTGTACTAATCACATCCTAACACTGCATCCTGTACTAATCACACCCTAACACTGCATCCTGTACTAATCACATCCTAACACTGCCTCCTGTACTAATCACATCCTAACACTGCGTCCTGTACTAATCACATCCTAACACTGCGTCCTGTACTAATCACATCCTAACACTGCATCCTGTACTAATCACATCCTAACACTGCATCCTGTACTAATCACATCCTAACACTGCCTCCTGTACTAATCACATCCTAACACTGCATCCTGTACTAATCACACCCTAACACTGCCTCCTGTACTAATCACATCCTAACACTGCCTCCTGTACTAATCACATCCTAACACTGCCTCCTGTACTAATCACATCCTAACACTGCCTCCTGTACTAATCACATCCTAACACTGCCTCCTGTACTAATCACACCCTAACACTGCATCCTGTACTAATCACATCCTAACACTGCGTCCTGTACTAATCACATCCTAACACTGCGTCCTGTACTAATCACATCCTAACACTGCATCCTGTACTAATCACACCCTAACACTGCATCCTGTACTAATCACATCCTAACACTGCGTCCTGTACTAATCACATCCTAACACTGCATCCTGTACTAATCACATCCTAACACTGCATCCTGTACTAATCACATCCTAACACTGCGTCCTGTACTAATCACATCCTAACACTGCGTCCTGTACTAATCACATCCTAACACTGCGTCCTGTACTAATCACATCCTAACACTGCGTCCTGTACTAATCACATCCTAACACTGCATCCTGTACTAATCACATCCTAACACTGCGTCCTGTACTAATCACATCCTAACACTGCGTCCTGTACTAATCACATCCTAACACTGCATCCTGTACTAATCACACCCTAACACTGCATCCTGTACTAATCACATCCTAACACTGCCTCCTGTACTAATCACATCCTAACACTGCATCCTGTACTAATCACATCCTAACACTGCGTCCTGTACTAATCACATCCTAACACTGCATCCTGTACTAATCACATCCTAACACAGCATCCTGTACTAATCAAATCCTAACACAGCATCCTGTACTAATCACATCCTAACACAGCATCCTGTACTAATCACATCCTAACACTGCATCCTGTACTAATCACACCCTAACACTGCATCCTGTACTAATCACATCCTAACACTGCATCCTGTACTAATCACATCCTAACACTGCGTCCTGTACTAATCACATCCTAACACTGCATCCTGTACTAATCACATCCTAACACTGCGTCCTGTACTAATCACACCCTAACACTGCATCCTGTACTAATCAAATCCTAACACAGCATCCTGTACTAATCACATCCTAACACAGCATCCTGTACTAATCACATCCTAACACTGCGTCCTGTACTATTCACATCCTAACACTGCATCCTGTACTAATCACATCCTAACACTGCATCCTGTACTAATCCCATCCTAACACCGCATCCTGTACTAATCACACCCTAACACTGCATCCTGTACTAATCACACCCTAACACTGCATCCTGTACTAATCACATCCTAACACTGCGTCCTGTACTAATCACATCCTAACACTGTATCCTGTACTAATCACATCCTAACACTGCATCCTGTACTAATCACATCCTAACACTGCATCCTGTACTAATCACATCCTAACACTGCGTCCTGTACTAATCACATCCTAACACTGCATCCTGTACTAATCACATCCTAACACTGCGTCCTGTACTAATCACATCCTAACACTGCGTCCTGTACTAATCAGATCCTAACACTACCTCCTGTACTAATCACATCCTAACACTGCATCCTGTACTAATCACACCCTAACACTGCGTCCTGTACTAATCACATCCTAACACAGCATCCTGTACTAATCACATCCTAACACAGCATCCTGTACTAATCACATCCTAACACTGCGTCCTGTACTAATCACATCCTAACACTGCGTCCTGTACTAATCACATCCTAACACTGCATCCTGTACTAATCACATCCTAACACTGCGTCCTGTACTAATCACATCCTAACACTGCCTCCTGTACTAATCACATCCTAACACTGCGTCCTGTACTAATCACATCCTAACACTGCATCCTGTACTAATCACATCCTAACACTGCATCCTGTACTAATCACATCCTAACACTGTATCCTGTACTAATCACATCCTAACACTGCCTCCTGTACTAATCACACCCTAACACTGCGTCCTGTACTAATCACATCCTAACACTGCATCCTGTACTAATCACATCCTAACACTGCATCCTGTACTAATCACATCCTAACACTGCGTCCTGTACTAATCACATCCTAACACTGCGTCCTGTACTAATCCCATCCTAACACCGCATCCTGTACTAATCACATCCTAACACTGCATCCTGTACTAATCACATCCTAACACTGCGTCCTGTACTAATCACACCCTAACACTGCGTCCTGTACTAATCACACCCTAACACTGCGTCCTGTACTAATCACATCCTAACACTGCGTCCTGTACTAATCACATCCTAACACTGCATCCTGTACTAATCACATCCTAACACTGCATCCTGTACTAATCACATCCTAACACTGCATCCTGTACTAATCACATCCTAACACTGTATCCTGTACTAATCACACCCTAACACTGCGTCCTGTACTAATCCCACCCTAACACTGTATCCTGTACTAATCACATCCTAACACTGCATCCTGTACTAATCACATCCTAACACTGCATCCTGTACTAATCACATCCTAACACTGCGTCCTGTACTAATCACATCCTAACACTGCGTCCTGTACTAATCACATCCTAACACTGCATCCTGTACTAATCACATCCTAACACTGCGTCCTGTACTAATCACATCCTAACACTGCATCCTGTACTAATCACATCCTAACACTGTATCCTGTACTAATCACATCCTAACACTGCGTCCTGTACTAATCACATCCTAACACTGCATCCTGTACTAATCCCATCCTAACACTGCGTCCTGTACTAATCACATCCTAACACTGCATCCTGTACTAATCACACCCTAACACTGCATCCTGTACTAATCACACCCTAACACTGCATCCTGTACTAATCACATCCTAACACTGCGTCCTGTACTAATCACACCCTAACACTGCGTCCTGTACTAATCCCATCCTAACACTGCATCCTGTACTAATCCCATCCTAACACTGCATCCTGTACTAATCACATCCTAACACTGCATCCTGTACTAATCACACCCTAACACTGCGTCCTGTACTAATCACACCCTAACACTGCGTCCTGTGCTAATCACATCCTAACACTGCATCCTGTACTAATCCCATCCTAACACTGTATCCTGTACTAATCACATCCTAACACTGCATCCTGTACTAATCACATCCTAACACTGCATCCTGTACTAATCACACCCTAACACTGCGTCCTGTACTAATCACACCCTAACACTGCGTCCTGTGCTAATCACATCCTAACACTGCATCCTGTACTAATCCCATCCTAACACTGTATCCTGTACTAATCACATCCTAACACTGCGTCCTGTACTAATCACATCCTAACACTGCATTCTGTACTAATCACATCCTAACACTGCATCCTGTACTAATCACACCCTAACACTGTATCCTGTACTAATCACATCCTAACACAGCATCCTGTACTAATCACACCCTAACACCGCATCCTGTACTAATCACATCCTAACACTGCGTCCTGTACTAATCACACCCTAACACTGCCTCCTGTACTAATCACATCCTAACACAGCATCCTGTACTAATCACATCCTAACACTGCGTCCTGTACTAATCACATCCTAACTCTGCATCCTGTACTAATCACATCCTAACACTGCATCCTGTACTAATCACATCCTAACACTGCGTCCTGTACTAATCACATCCTAACACTGCATCCTGTACTAATCCCCTCCTAACACTGCGTCCTGTACTAATCACATCCTAACACTGCATCCTGTACTAATCACATCCTAACACTGCGTCCTGTACTAATCACATCCTAACACTGCGTCCTGTACTAATCACATCCTAACACTGCGTCCTGTACTAATCACATCCTAACACAGCGTCCTGTACTAATCCCATCCTAACACCGCATCCTGTACTAATCACATCCTAACACTGCGTCCTGTACTAATCACATCCTAACACTGCATCCTGTACTAATCACATCCTAACACTGTATCCTGTACTAATCACACCCTAACACAGCCTCCTGTACTAATCACATCCTAACACTGCATCCTGTACTAATCACATCCTAACACTGCATCCTGTACTAATCACATCCTAACACTGCGTCCTGTACTAATCACATCCTAACACTGCGTCCTGTACTAATCCCACCCTAACACTGCATCCTGTACTAATCACATCCGAACACAGCAGCCTGTACTAATCCCCTCCTAACACTGCATCCTGTACTAATCACATCCTAACACTGCATCCTGTACTAATCACATCCTAACACTGCATCCTGTACTAATCACATCCTAACACTGCATCCTGTACTAATCCCATCCTAACACTGCACCCTGTACTAATCACATCCTAACACTGTATCCTGTACTAATCACATCCTAACACAGCATCCTGTACTAATCCCATCCTAACACTGCATCCTGTACTAATCACATCCTAACACTGCATCCTGTACTAATCACATCCTAACACTGTATCCTGTACTAATCCCATCCTAACACAGCGTCCTGTACTAATCACATCCTAACACTGCATCCTGTACTAATCACATCCTAACACTGCGTCCTGTACTAATCACATCCTAACACTGCATCCTGTACTAATCACATCCTAACACTGCGTCCTGTACTAATCACATCCTAACACAGCGTCCTGTACTAATCACATCCTAACACTGCATCCTGTACTAATCACATCCTAACACTGCGTCCTGTACTAATCACATCCTAACACTGCATCCTGTACTAATCACACCCTAACACTGCGTCCTGTACTAATCACATCCTAACACTGCGTCCTGTACTAATCACACCCTAACACTGCGTCCTGTACTAATCACATCCTAACACTGCATCCTGTACTAATCACATCCTAACACTATATCCTGTACTAATCACATCCTAACACTGTATCCTGTACTAATCACATCCTAACACTGCGTCCTGTACTAATCCCCATCCTAACACTGCGTCCTGTACTAATCACATCCTAACACTGCACCCTGTACTAATCCCATCCTAACACTGCATCCTGTACTAATCACATCCTAACACTGCGTCCTGTACTAATCCCATCCTAACACTGCACCCTGTACTAATCACATCCTAACACTGCGTCCTGTACTAATCACATCCTAACACTGCGTCCTGTACTAATCACATCCTAACACTGCATCCTGTACTAATCACATCCTAACACTGCATCCTGTACTAATCACATCCTAACACTGCGTCCTGTACTAATCACATCCTAACACTGCGTCCTGTACTAATCACATCCTAACACTGCGTCCTGTACTAATCACATCCTAACACTGCATCCTGTACTAATCACATCCTAACACTGCGTCCTGTACTAATCACATCCTAACACTGCATCCTGTACTAATCACATCCTAACACTGCGTCCTGTACTAATCACATCCTAACACTGCATCCTGTACTAATCACATCCTAACACTGCATCCTGTACTAATCACACCCTAACACTGCGTCCTGTACTAATCACATCCTAACACTGCATCCTGTACTAATCACATCCTAACACTGCGTCCTGTACTAATCACATCCTAACACCGCGTCCTGTACTAATCACATCCTAACACTGCATCCTGTACTAATCACATCCTAACACTGCATCCTGTACTAATCACATCCTAACACAGCGTCCTGTACTAATCACATCCTAACACTGCATCCTGTACTAATCACATCCTAACACTGCATCCTGTACTAATCACATCCTAACACTGCGTCCTGTACTAATCACACCCTAACACTGCGTCCTGTACTAATCACACCCTAACACCGCATCCTGTACTAATCACATCCTAACACCGCGTCCTGTACTAATCACATCCTAACACTGCGTCCTGTACTAATCACACCCTAACACTGCATCCTGTACTAATCACATCCTAACACCGCGTCCTGTACTAATCACACCCTAACACTGCGTCCTGTACTAATCACATCCTAACACTGCGTCCTGTACTAATCACATCCTAACACTGCATCCTATACTAATCACACCCTAACACTGCGTCCTGTACTAATCACATCCTAACACTGCGTCCTGTACTAATCACACCCTAACACTGCGTCCTGTACTAATCCCATCCTAACACTGCATCCTGTACTAATCACACCCTAACACTGCGTCCTGTACTAATCACATCCTAACACTGCATCCTGTACTAATCACACCCTAACACTGCGTCCTGTACTAATCACACCCTAACACTGCGTCCTGTACTAATCACATCCTAACACTGCATCCTGTACTAATCACACCCTAACACTGCATCCTGTACTAATCACACCCTAACACTGCATCCTGTACTAATCACATCCTAACACTGCATCCTGTACTAATCACACCCTAACACTGCGTCCTGTACTAATCACATCCTAACACTGCGTCCTGTACTAATCACACCCTAACACTGCATCCTGTACTAATCACATCCTAACACTGCGTCCTGTACTAATCACACCCTAACACTGCATCCTGTACTAATCACATCCTAACACTGCGTCCTGTACTAATCACATCCTAACACTGCATCCTGTACTAATCACATCCTAACACTGCATCCTGTACTAATCACATCCTAACACAGCGTCCTGTACTAATCACATCCTAACACTGCGTCCTGTACTAATCCCATCCTAACACTGCATCCTGTACTAATCACACCCTAACACTGCATCCTGTACTAATCACACCCTAACACTGCATCCAGTACTAATCACATCCTAAAACTGCATCCTGAACAAATCCCATCCTAACACTGCTACCTGTACTAATCACATCCTAACACTGCATCCTGTACTAATCACATCCTAACACTGCGTCCTGTACTAATCACATCCTAACACTGCCTCCTGTACTAATCACATCCTAACACTGCATCCTGTACTAATCCCATCCTAACACAGCGTCCTGTACTAATCACATCCTAACACTGCGTCCTGTACTAATCCCATCCTAACACTGCATCCTGTACTAATCACATCCTAACACTGCATCCTGTACTAATCACATCCTAACACTGCATCCTGTACTAATCACACCCTAACACTGCATCCTGTACTAATCACATCCTAACACTGCGTCCTGTACTAATCACACCCTAACACTGCATCCTGTACTAATCACATCCTAACACTGCATCCTGTACTAATCACATCCTAACACTGCATCCTGTACTAATCACATCCTAACACTGTATCCTGTACTAATCACATCCTAACACTGCATCCTGTACTAATCACATCCTAACACTGCATCCTGTACTAATCACACCCTAACACTGTATCCTGTACTAATCACACCCTAACACTGCATCCTGTACTAATCACACCCTAACACTGCATCCTGTACTAATCACACCCTAACACTGCGTCCTGTACTAATCACACCCTAACACAGTATCCTGTACTAATCACATCCTAACACAGCGTCCTGTACTAATCACATCCTAACACTGCATCCTGTACTAATCACATCCTAACACTGCATCCTGTACTAATCACATCCTAACACTGCATCCTGTACTAATCACATCCTAACACTGCATCCTGTACTAATCACATCCTAACACTGCGTCCTGTACTAATAACATCCTAACACTGCATCCTGTACTAATCACATCCTAACACTGCGTCCTGTACTAATCACATCCTAACACTGCATCCTGTACTAATCACATCCTAACACTGCATCCTGTACTAATCACACCCTAACACTGCATCCTGTACTAATCACATCCTAACACCGCATCCTGTACTAATCCCATCCTAACACTGCGTCCTGTACTAATCACATCCTAACACTGCATCCTGTACTAATCACATCCTAACACTGCATCCTGTACTAATCACACCCTAACACTGCATCCTGTACTAATCACACCCTAACACTGCGTCCTGTACTAATCACATCCTAACACTGCATCCTGTACTAATCCCATCCTAACACTGCATCCTGTACTAATCACACCCTAACACTACATCCTGTACTAATCACATCCTAACACTGCGTCCTGTACTAATCACACCCTAACACTGCGTCCTGTACTAATCACACCCTAACACTGCATCCTGTACTAATCACATCCTAACACTGCGTCCTGTACTAATCACATCCTAACACTGCATCCTGTACTAATCACATCCTAACACTGCATCCTGTACTAATCCCATCCTAACACTGCATCCTGTACTAATCACACCCTAACACTACATCCTGTACTAATCACATCCTAACACTGCGTCCTGTACTAATCACACCCTAACACTACATCCTGTACTAATCACATCCTAACACTGTGTCCTGTACTAATCACATCCTAACACTGCGTCCTGTACTAATCACATCCTAACACTGCATCCTGTACTAATCACATCCTAACACTGTATCCTGTACTAATCACATCCTAACACTGCATCCTGTACTAATCACACCCTAACACTACATCCTGTACTAATCACATCCTAACACTGCGTCCTGTACTAATCACATCCTAACACTGCGTCCTGTACTAATCACATCCTAACACTGCGTCCTGTACTAATCACATCCTAACACTGCGTCCTGTACTAATCACATCCTAACACTGCGTCCTGTACTAATCACATCCTAACACTGCATCCTGTACTAATCACATCCTAACACTGTATCCTGTACTAATCACATCCTAACACTGCATCCTGTACTAATCACATCCTAACACTGCATCCTGTACTAATCACATCCTAACACTGCATCCTGTACTAATCACATCCTAACACTGTATCCTGTACTAATCACATCCTAACACTGCATCCTGTACTAATCACATCCTAACACTGCATCCTGTACTAATCACATCCTAACACAGCATCCTGCACTAATCACATCCTAACACTGCATCCTGTACTAATCACATCCTAACACTGCATCCTGTACTAATCACATCCTAACACTGCATCCTGTACTAATCACATCCTAACACAGCATCCTGCACTAATCACATCCTAACACAGCGTCCTGTACTAATCACATCCTAACACTGCGTCCTGTACTAATCACATCCTAACACTGTGTCCTGTACTAATCACATCCTAACACTGCATCCTGTACTAATCTCCTCCTAACACTGCGTCCTGTACTAATCACATCCTAACACTGCATCCTGTACTAATCACATCCTAACACTGCGTCCTGTACTAATCACATCCTAACACTGCGTCCTGTACTAATCACATCCTAACACTGCATCCTGTACTAATCACATCCTGACACTGCATCCTGTACTAATCACATCCTAACACTGCATCCTGTACTAATCACATCCTAACACTGCATCCTGTACTAATCACACCCTAACACAGCGTCCTGTACTAATCACATCCTAACACTGCATCCTGTACTAATCACATCCTAACACAGCATCCTGTACTAATCACATCCTAACACAGCGTCCTGTACTAATCACATCCTAACACAGCGTCCTGTACTAATCACATCCTAACACTGCATCCTGTACTAATCACACCCTAACACAGCGTCCTGTACTAATCACATCCTAACACTGCGTCCTGTACTAATCACATCCTAACACTGCGTCCTGTACTAATCACATCCTAACACTGCATCCTGTACTAATCACATCCTAACACTGCCTCCTGTACTAATCACATCCTAACACTGCATCCTGTACTAATCACATCCTAACACTGCATCCTGTACTAATCACATCCTAACACTGTATCCTGTACTAATCACATCCTAACACTGCATCCTGTACTAATCACATCCTAACACTGCGTCCTGTACTAATCACACCCTAACACTGCATCCTGTACTAATCACACCCTAACACTGCATCCTGTACTAATCACATCCTGACACTGCATCCTGTACTAATCACATCCTAACACTGCGTCCTGTACTAATCACACCCTAACACTGCATCCTGTACTAATCACATCCTAACACTGCATCCTGTACTAATCACACCCTAACACTGCATCCTGTACTAATCACATCCTAACACTGCGTCCTGTACTAATCCCATCCTAACACTGCATCCTGTACTAATCACACCCTAACACTGCGTCCTGTACTAATCACACCCTAACACTGCATCCTGTACTAATCACATCCTAACACTGCATCCTGTACTAATCACATCCTAACACTGCATCCTGTACTAATCACATCCTAACACTGCGTCCTGTACTAATCCCCTCCTAACACTGCGTCCTGTACTAATCACATCCTAACACTGCATCCTGTACGAATCACATCCTAACACTGTGTCCTGTACTAATCACATCCTAACAATGCATCCTGTACTAATCACATCCTAACACTGCGTCCTGTACTAATCACATCCTAACACTGCGTCCTGTACTAATCACACCCTAACACTGCATCCTGTACTAATCACATCCTAACACTGCATCCTGTACTAATCACACCCTAACACAGCGTCCTGTACTAATCACATCCTAACACTGCATCCTGTACTAATCACATCCTAACACTGCGTCCTGTACTAATCACATCCTAACACTGCATCCTGTACTAATCACACCCTAACACAGCGTCCTGTACTAATCACATCCTAACACTGCGTCCTGTACTAATCACATCCTAACACTGCATCCTGTACTAATCACATCCTAACACTGCATCCTGTACTAATCACACCCTAACACAGCGTCCTGTACTAATCACATCCTAACACTGCATCCTGTACTAATCACATCCTAACACTGCGTCCTGTACTAATCACATCCTAACACTGCATCCTGTACTAATCACACCCTAACACAGCGTCCTGTACTAATCACATCCTAACACTGCATCCTGTACTAATCACATCCTAACACTGCGTCCTGTACTAATCACATCCTAACACTGCATCCTGTACTAATCACACCCTAACACAGCGTCCTGTACTAATCACATCCTAACACTGCGTCCTGTACTAATCACATCCTAACACTGCATCCTGTACTAATCACACCCTAACACTGCGTCCTGTACTAATCACATCCTAACACTGCATCCTGTACTAATCACACCCTAACACAGCGTCCTGTACTAATCACATCCTAACACTGCGTCCTGTACTAATCACACCCTAACACTGCACCCTGTACTAATCACATCCTAACACTGCAGCCTGTACTAATCACATCCTAACACCGCGTCCTGTACTAATCACATCCTAACACTGCGTCCTGTACTAATCACATCCTAACACTGCATCCTGTACTAATCACATCCTAACACTGCATCCTGTACTAATCACATCCTAACACTGCATCCTGTACTAATCACACCCTAACACTGCGTCCTGTACTAATCACAACCTAACACTGCATCCTGTACTAATCACATCCTAACACTGCATCCTGTACTAATCACATCCTAACACCGCGTCCTGTACTAATCACATCCTAACACAGCGTCCTGTACTAATCACATCCTAACACTGCATCCTGTACTAATCACATCCTAACACTGCGTCCTGTACTAATCACATCCTAACACTGCGTCCTGTACTAATCACATCCTAACACTGCATCCTGTACTAATCACATCCTAACACTGCGTCCTGTACTAATCACATCCTAACACTATATCCTGTACTAATCACATCCTAACACTGCGTCCTGTACTAATCACATCCTAACACTGCGTCCTGTACTAATCACACCCTAACACTGCATCCTGTACTAATCACATCCTAACACTGCGTCCTGTACTAATCACATCCTAACACTGCGTCCTGTACTAATCACATCCTAACACTGCGTCCTGTACTAATCACATCCTAACACTGCATCCTGTACTAATCACATCCTAACACTGCGTCCTGTACTAATCACATCCTAACACTGCGTCCTGTACTAATCACATCCTAACACTGCATCCTGTACTAATCACATCCTAACACTGCATCCTGTACTAATCACATCCTAACACTGCCTCCTGTACTAATCACATCCTAACACTGCCTCCTGTACTAATCACATCCTAACACAGCGTCCTGTACTAATCACATCCTAACACTGCATCCTGTACTAATCACATCCTAACACTGCGTCCTGTACTAATCACACCCTAACACTGCGTCCTGTACTAATCCCCATCCTAACACTGCATCCTGTACTAATCACATCCTAACACTGCGTCCTGTACTAATCACACCCTAACACTGCCTCCTGTACTAATCCCCATCCTAACACTGCATCCTGTACTAATCACACCCTAACACTGCGTCCTGTACTAATCACATCCTAACACTGCGTCCTGTACTAATCACATCCTAACACTGCATCCTGTACTAATCACATCCTAACACTGCATCCTGTACTAATCACATCCTAACACTGCCCCCTGTACTAATCACATCCTAACACTGCGTCCTGTACTAATCACACCCTAACACTGCATCCTGTACTAATCACATCCTAACACTGCATCCTGTACTAATCACATCCTAACACTGCGTCCTGTACTAATCACACCCTAACACTGCGTCCTGTACTAATCCCCATCCTAACACTGCATCCTGTACTAATCACATCCTAACACTGCGTCCTGTACTAATCACACCCTAACACTGCCTCCTGTACTAATCCCCATCCTAACACAGCGTCCTGTACTAATCACATCCTAACACTGCATCCTGTACTAATCACATCCTAACACTGCGTCCTGTACTAATCACACCCTAACACTGCATCCTGTACTAATCACACCCTAACACTGCGTCCTGTACTAATCCCCATCCTAACACTGCGTCCTGTACTAATCACACCCTAACACTGCATCCTGTACTAATCACACCCTAACACAGCGTCCTGTACTAATCACATCCTAACACTGCATCCTGTACTAATCACATCCTAACACTGCATCCTGTACTAATCACACCCTAACACTGCATCCTGTACTAATCACACCCTAACACTGCATCCTGTACTAATCACATCCTAACACTGCGTCCTGTACTAATCACATCCTAACACTGCGTCCTGTACTAATCACATCCTAACACTGCGTCCTGTACTAATCACATCCTAACACTGCATCCTGTACTAATCACATCCTAACACTGCGTCCTGTACTAATCACATCCTAACACTGCCTCCTGTACTAATCACATCCTAACACTGCGTCCTGTACTAATCACACCCTAACACTGCATCCTGTACTAATCACACCCTAACACTGCATCCTGTACTAATCACATCCTAACACTGCATCCTGTACTAATCACACCCTAACACTGCGTCCTGTACTAATCACACCCTAACACTGCATCCTGTACTAATCACACCCTAACACTGCATCCTGTACTAATCACATCCTAACACTGCATCCTGTACTAATCACACCCTAACACTGCATCCTGTACTAATCACACCCTAACACTGCATCCTGTACTAATCACACCCTAACACTGCGTCCTGTACTAATCACACCCTAACACTGCGTCCTGTACTAATCCCATCCTAACACTGCGTCCTGTACTAATCACATCCTAACACTGCGTCCTGTACTAATCACATCCTAACACTGCGTCCTGTACTAATCACATCCTAACACTGCATCCTGTACTAATCACATCCTAACACTGCGTCCTGTACTAATCACATCCTAACACTGCGTCCTGTACTAATCACACCCTAACACTGCGTCCTGTACTAATCACACCCTAACACTGCGTCCTGTACTAATCACACCCTAACACTGCATCCTGTACTAATCACATCCTAACACTGCGTCCTGTACTAATCACATCCTAACACTGCGTCCTGTACTAATCACATCCTAACACTGCATCCTGTACTAATCACATCCTAACACTGCGTCCTGTACTAATCACACCCTAACACTGCGTCCTGTACTAATCACATCCTAACACCGCACCCTGTACTAATCACACCCTAACACTGTATCCTGTACTAATCACATCCTAACACTGCATCCTGTACTAATCACATCCTAACACCGCGTCCTGTACTAATCACATCCTAACACTGCGTCCTGTACTAATCACATCCTGACACTGCGTCCTGTACTAATCCCATCCTAACACTGCATCCTGTACTAATCACATCCTGACACTGCATCCTGTACTAATCACATCCTAACACTGCGTCCTGTACTAATCACACCCTAACACTGCGTCCTGTACTAATCACATCCTAACACTGCATCCTGTACTAATCACATCCTAACACTGCATCCTGTACTAATCACATCCTAACACTGCGTCCTGTACTAATCACATCCTAACACAGCATCCTGTACTAATCACATCCTAACACTGCGTCCTGTACTAATCACATCCTAACACTGCATCCTGTACTAATCACATCCTAACACTGCGTCCTGTACTAATCACACCCTAACACTGCGTCCTGTACTAATCACATCCTAACACTGCATCCTGTACTAATCACATCCTAACACTGCGTCCTGTACTAATCACATCCTAACACTGCGTCCTGTACTAATCCCATCCTAACACTGCCTCCTGTACTAATCACATCCTAACACTGCGTCCTGTACTAATCCCATCCTAACACTGCATCCTGTACTAATCACATCCTGACACTGCATCCTGTACTAATCACACCCTAACACTGCGTCCTGTACTAATCACATCCTAACACTGCGTCCTGTACTAATCACATCCTAACACTGCATCCTGTACTAATCACACCCTAACACTGCGTCCTGTACTAATCACATCCTAACACTGCATCCTGTACTAATCACATCCTAACTCTGCGTCCTGTACTAATCACATCCTAACACTGCATCCTGTACTAATCACATCCTAACACAGCGTCCTGTACTAATCACACCCTAACACTGCGTCCTGTACTAATCCCATCCTAACACTGCATCCTGTACTAATCCCATCCTAACACTGTATCCTGTACTAATCACATCCTAACACTGCATCCTGTACTAATCACACCTAACACTGCATCCTGTACTAATCACATCCTAACACTGCATCCTGTACTAATCCCATCCTAACACTGTATCCTGTACTAATCACATCCTAACACTGCATCCTGTACTAATCACATCCTAACACTGCATCCTGTACTAATCACACCCTAACACTGCGTCCTGTACTAATCCCCTCCTAACACTGCGTCCTGTACTAATCACATCCTAACACTGCATCCTGTACTAATCACATCCTAACACTGCATCCTGTACTAATCACATCCTAACACTGTATCCTGTACTAATCACATCCTAACACTGCGTCCTGTACTAATCACACCCTAACACTGCATCCTGTACTAATCACATCCTAACACTGCGTCCTGTACTAATCACATCCTAACACTGTATCCTGTACTAATCACATCCTAACACTGCATCCTGTACTAATCACATCCTAACACTGCGTCCTGTACTAATCACATCCTAACACTGCGTCCTGTACTAATCACACCCTAACACTGCATCCTGTACTAATCACATCCTAACACTGCGTCCTGTACTAATCACATCCTAACACTGCATCCTGTACTAATCACATCCTAACACTGCATCCTGTACTAATCACATCCTAACACAGCGTCCTGTACTAATCACACCCTAACACTGCGTCCTGTACTAATCACACCCTAACACTGCATCCTGTACTAATCACATCCTAACACTGCATCCTGTACTAATCACATCCTAACACTGCATCCTGTACTAATCACATCCTAACACTGCGTCCTGTACTAATCACATCCTAACACTGCGTCCTGTACTAATCACATCCTAACACTGCGTCCTGTACTAATCACATCCTAACACTGCATCCTGTACTAATCACATCCTAACACTGCGTCCTGTACTAATCACATCCTAACACTGCGTCCTGTACTAATCACATCCTAACACTGCATCCTGTACTAATCACATCCTAACACTGCATCCTGTACTAATCACATCCTAACACTCCATCCTGTACTAATCACACCCTAACACTGCATCCTGTACTAATCACATCCTAACACTGCATCCTGTACTAATCACATCCTAACACTGCATCCTGTACTAATCACATCCTAACACTCCATCCTGTACTAATCACATCCTAACACTGCATCCTGTACTAATCCCATCCTAACACTGCATCCTGTACTAATCACACCCTAACACTGCGTCCTGTACTAATCACATCCTAACACTCCATCCTGTACTAATCACACCCTAACACTGCATCCTGTACTAATCACACCCTAACACTGCATCCTGTACTAATCACATCCTAACACTGCATCCTGTACTAATCACACCCTAACACTGCATCCTGTACTAATCACATCCTAACACTCCATCCTGTACTAATCACATCCTAACACTGCATCCTGTACTAATCACATCCTAACACTGCATCCTGTACTAATCCCATCCTAACACTGCATCCTGTACTAATCACATCCTAACACTGCATCCTGTACTAATCACATCCTAACACTGCATCCTGTACTAATCACATCCTAACACTGCATCCTGTACTAATCCCATCCTAACACTGCCTCCTGTACTAATCCCATCCTAACACTGCCTCCTGTACTAATCACATCCTAACACTGCATCCTGTACTAATCACATCCTAACACTGCATCCTGTACAAATCACACCCTAACACTGCATCCTGTACTAATCACATCCTAACACTGCATCCTGTACTAATCACATCCTGACACTGCATCCTGTACTAATCACACCCTAACACTGTGTCCTGTACTAATCACATCCTAACACTGCGTCCTGTACTAATCACATCCTAACACTGCATCCTGTACTAATCACATCCTGACACTGCATCCTGTACTAATCACACCCTAACACTGCATCCTGTACTAATCACATCCTAACACTGCATCCTGTACTAATCACATCCTGACACTGCATCCTGTACTAATCACATCCTAACACTGCATCCTGTACTAATCACATCCTGACACTGCATCCTGTACTAATCACACCCTAACACTGCGTCCTGTACTAATCACATCCTAACACTGCGTCCTGTACTAATCACATCCTGACACTGCATCCTGTACTAATCACACCCTAACACTGCGTCCTGTACTAATCACATCCTAACACTGCGTCCTGTGCTAATCACATCCTAACACTGCATCCTGTACTAATCACACCCTAACACTGCGTCCTGTACTAATCACATCCTAACACTGCATCCTGTACTAATCACATCCTAACACTGCGTCCTGTACTAATCACATCCTAACACTGCGTCCTGTACTAATCACACCCTAACACTGCGTCCTGTACTAATCCCATCCTAACACTGCATCCTGTACTAATCACACCCTAACACTGCGTCCTGTACTAATCACATCCTAACACTGCATCCTGTACTAATCACATCCTAACACAGCGTCCTGTACTAATCACATCCTAACACTGCATCCTGTACTAATCACATCCTAACACTGCCTCCTGTACATATCACACCCTAACACTGCATCCTGTACTAATCACATCCTAACACTGCATCCTGTACTAATCACATCCTAACACTGCATCCTGTACTAATCACATCCTAACACTGCCTCCTGTACTAATCACATCCTAACACTGCGTCCTGTACTAATCACATCCTAACACTGCGTCCTTTACTAATCACATCCTAACACTGCATCCTGTACTAATCACATCCTAACACTGCGTCCTGTACTAATCACATCCTAACACTGCGTCCTGTACTAATCACATCCTAACACTGCCTCCTGTACTAATCACATCCTAACACTGCCTCCTGTACTAATCACATCCTAACACTGCGTCCTGTACTAATCTCATCCTAACACTGCATCCTGTACTAATCACATCCTAACACTGCATCCTGTACTAATCACACCCTAACACTGCGTCCTGTACTAATCACATCCTAACACTGTATCCTATACTAATCACATCCTAACACTGCATCCTGTACTAATCACATCCTAACACTGTATCCTATACTAATCACATCCTAACACTGCCTCCTGTACATATCACACCCTAACACTGCATCCTGTACTAATCACATCCTAACACTGCATCCTGTACTAATCACATCCTAACACTGCATCCTGTACTAATCACATCCTAACACTGCCTCCTGTACTAATCACATCCTAACACTGCGTCCTGTACTAATCACATCCTAACACTGCGTCCTTTACTAATCACATCCTAACACTGCATCCTGTACTAATCTCATCCTAACACTGCATCCTGTACTAATCACATCCTAACACTGCATCCTGTACTAATCACACCCTAACACTGCGTCCTGTACTAATCACATCCTAACACTGTATCCTATACTAATCACATCCTAACACTGCATCCTGTACTAATCACACCCTAACACTGCACCCTGTACTAATCACATCCTAATACTGCGTCCTGTACTAATCACATCCTAACACTGTATCCTGTACTAATCACATCCTAACACTGCGTCCTGTACTAATCACACCCTAACACTGCATCCTGTACTAATCACATCCTAACACTGCACCCTGTACTAATCACATCCTAATACTGCGTCCTGTACTAATCACATCCTAACACTGCATCCTGTACTAATCACATCCTAACACTGCGTCCTGTACTAATCACACCCTAACACTGCATCCTGTACTAATCACACCCTAACACTGCGTCCTGTACTAATCACATCCTAACACTGCATCCTGTACTAATCACATCCTAACACTGCGTCCTGTACTAATCACATCCTAACACTGCGTCCTGTACTAATCACATCCTAACACTGCATCCTGTACTAATCACATCCTAACACTGCGTCCTGTACTAATCACACCCTAACACTGCGTCCTGTACTAATCACATCCTAACACTGCCTCCTGTACTAATCACACCCTAACACTGCGTCCTGTACTAATCACATCCTAACACTGCATCCTGTACTAATCACATCCTAACACTGCATCCTGTACTAATCCCATCCTAACACTGCATCCTGTACTAATCACATCCTAACACTGTATCCTGTACTAATCACATCCTAACACTGCGTCCTGTACTAATCACACCCTAACACTGCGTCCTGTACTAATCCCATCCTAACACTGCATCCTGTACTAATCACATCCTAACACTGCATCCTGTACTAATCACATCCTAACACTGCATCCTGTACTAATCACACCCTAACACTGCGTCCTGTACTAATCACATCCTAACACTGCATCCTGTACTAATCACATCCTAACACTGCATCCTGTACTAATCACATCCTAACACTGCATCCTGTACTAATCACATCCTAACACTGCATCCTGTACTAATCACACCCTAACACTGCGTCCTGTACTAATCACACCCTAACACTGCGTCCTGTACTAATCACATCCTAACACTGCATCCTGTACTAATCACATCCTAACACTGCATCCTGTACTAATCACATCCTAACACTGCATCCTGTACTAATCACATCCTAACACTGCATCCTGTACTAATCACACCCTAACACTGCATCCTGTACTAATCACATCCTAACACTGCATCCTGTACTAATCACATCCTAACACTGCATCCTGTACTAATCACATCCTAACACTGCATCCTGTACTAATCACATCCTAACACTGCATCATGTACTAATCACACCCTAACACTGCGTCCTGTACTAATCACACCCTAACACTGCGTCCTGTACTAATCACATCCTAACACTGCGTCCTGTACTAATCACATCCTAACACTGCCTCCTGTACTAATCACACCCTAACACTGCGTCCTGTACTAATCACATCCTAACACTGCGTCCTGTACTAATCACACCCTAACACTGCATCCTGTACTAATCACACCCTAACACTGTATCCTGTACTAATCCCATCCTAACACTGCATCCTGTACTAATCACATCCTAACACTGCATCCTGTACTAATCACATCCTAACACTGCGTCCTGTACTAATCACATCCTAACACTGCATCCTGTACTAATCACATCCTAACACTGCCTCCTGTACTAATCACATCCTAACACAGCGTCCTGTACTAATCACACCCTAACAATGCATCCTGTACTAATCACATCCTAACACTGCGTCCTGTACTAATCCCATCCTAACACTGTATCCTGTACTAATCACACCCTAACACTGCGTCCTGTACTAATCCCATCCTAACACTGCATCCTGTACTAATCACACCCTAACACTGCATCCTGTACTAATCCCATCCTAACACTGCATCCTGTACTAATCCCATCCTAACACTGCGTCCTGTACTAATCACATCCTAACACTGCATCCTGTACTAATCACATCCTAACACTGCATCCTGTACTAATCACATCCTAACACTGCGTCCTGTACTAATCACATCCTAACACTGCGTCCTGTACTAATCACACCCTAACACTGCGTCCTGTACTAATCACACCCTAACACTGCATCCTGTACTAATCACACCCTAACACTGCATCCTGTACTAATCACATCCTAACACTGCGTCCTGTACTAATCACATCCTAACACTGCGTCCTGTACTAATCACATCCTAACACCGCGTCCTGTACTAATCCCATCCTAACACTGCATCCTGTACTAATCACACCCTAACACTGCGTCCTGTACTAATCACATCCTAACACAGCGTCCTGTACTAATCACATCCTAACACCGCGTCCTGTACTAATCACACCCTAACACTGCATCCTGTACTAATCACATCCTAACACTGCATCCTGTACTAATCACATCCTAACACCGCGTCCTGTACTAATCACACCCTAACACTGCGTCCTGTACTAATCACATCCTAACACTGCATCCTGTACTAATCACATCCTAACACTGCGTCCTGTACTAATCACATCCTAACACTGCATCCTGTACTAATCACATCCTAACACCGCGTCCTGTACTAATCACATCCTAACACTGCGTCCTGTACTAATCACATCCTAACACTACGTCCTGTACTAATCACATCCTAACACTGCATCCTGTACTAATCACATCCTAACACTGCGTCCTGTACTAATCCCATCCTAACACTGCGTCCTGTACTAATCACATCCTAACACTGCATCCTGTACTAATCACATCCTAACACCGCGTCCTGTACTAATCACATCCTAACACAGCATCCTGCACTAATCACATCCTAACACAGCGTCCTGTACTAATCACATCCTAACACCACATCCTGTACTAATCACATCCTAACACTGCATCCTGTACTAATCACATCCTAACACTGCGTCCTGTACTAATCACATCCTAACTCTGCGTCCTGTACTAATCCCATCCTAACACTGCGTCCTGTACTAATCACACCCTAACACTGCATCCTGTACTAATCACATCCTAACACTGCGTCCTGTACTAATCACACCCTAACACTGCGTCCTGTACTAATCACATCCTAACACTGCGTCCTGTACTAATCACACCCTAACACTGCGTCCTGTACTAATCACACCCTAACACTGCGTCCTGTACTAATCACATCCTAACACTGCATCCTGTACTAATCACATCCTAACACTGCGTCCTGTACTAATCACATCCTAACACTGCATCCTGTACTAATCACATCCTAACACTGCGTCCTGTACTAATCACATCCTAACACTGCGTCCTGTACTAATCACATCCTAACACTGCGTCCTGTACTAATCTTATCCTAACACTGCATCCTGTACTAATCACATCCTAACACTGCGTCCTGTACTAATCTCATCCTAACACCGCGTCCTGTACTAATCACATCCTAACACTGCATCCTGTACTAATCCCATCCTAACACTGCATCCTGTACTAATCACATCCTAACACCGCATCCTGTACTAATCACACCCTAACACTGCGTCCTGTACTAATCACATCCTAACACTGCGTCCTGTACTAATCACATCCTAACACTGCATCCTGTACTAATCACATCCTAACACTGCGTCCTGTACTAATCACATCCTAACACTGCATCCTGTACTAATCACACCCTAACACAGCGTCCTGTACTAATCACATCCTAACACTGCATCCTGTACTAATCACATCCTAACACCGCGTCCTGTACTAATCACATCCTAACTCTGCTACCTGTACTAATCACATCCTAACACTGCATCCTGTACTAATCACATCCTAACACTGCATCCTGTACTAATCACATCCTAACACTGCATCCTGTACTAATCACATCCTAACACTGCGTCCTGTACTAATCACATCCTAACACTGCATCCTGTACTAATCACATCCTAACACTGCGTCCTGTACTAATCACATCCTAACACTGCCTCCTGTACTAATCACATCCTAACACTGTGTCCTGTACTAATCACATCCTAACACTGCCTCCTGTACTAATCACATCCTAACACTGCGTCCTGTACTAATCACATCCTAACACTGCGTCCTGTACTAATCACATCCTGACACTATTTCCTGTACTAATCACATCCTAACACTGCATCCTGTACTAATCACATCCTAACACTGCCTCCTGTACTAATCACATCCTAACACTGCGTCCTGTACTAATCACATCCTAACACTGCGTCCTGTACTAATCACATCCTAACACTGCATCCTGTACTAATCACATCCTGACACTATTTCCTGTACTAATCACATCCTAACACTGCATCCTGTACTAATCACATCCTAACACTGCATCCTGTACTAATCACATCCTAACACAGCATCCTGTACTAATCACATCCTAACACTGCATCCTGTACTAATCACATCCTAACACTGCGTCCTGTACTAATCACATCCTAACACTGCGTCCTGTACTAATCACATCCTAACACTGCATCCTGTACTAATCCCATCCTAACACTGCATCCTGTACTAATCACATCCTAACACTGCGTCCTGTACTAATCACATCCTAACACAGCATCCTGTACTAATCACATCCTAACACAGCATCCTGTACTAATCACATCCTAACACTGCGTCCTGTACTAATCACATCCTAACACTGCATCCTGTACTAATCACACCCTAACACTGCATCCTGTACTAATCACATCCTAACACTGTATCCTGTACTAATCCCATCCTAACACTGCATCCTGTACTAATCACACCCTAACACTGCATCCTGTACTAATCACATCCTAACACTGCGTCCTGTACTAATCACATCCTAACACTGCATCCTGTACTAATCACATCCTAACACTGTGTCCTGTACTAATCACATCCTAACACTGCACCCTGTACTAATCACATCCTAACACCGCGTCCTGTACTAATCACATCCTAACACTGCGTCCTGTACTAATCACATCCTAACACTGCACCCTGTACTAATCACATCCTAACACTGCATCCTGTACTAATCACATCCTAACACTGCGTCCTGTACTAATCACATCCTAACACTGCATCCTGTACTAATCACATCCTAACACTGCATCCTGTACTAATCACATCCTAACACTGCGTCCTGTACTAATCACATCCTAACACTGCGTCCTGTACTAATCACATCCTAACACTGCGTCCTGTACTAATCACACCCTAACACTGCGTCCTGTACTAATCACACCCTAACACTGCATCCTGTACTAATCACATCCTAACACTGCATCCTGTACTAATCACATCCTAACACTGCATCCTGTACTAATCACATCCTAACACTGCCTCCTGTACTAATCACATCCTAACACTGCCTCCTGTACTAATCACATCCTAACACTGCATCCTGTACTAATCACATCCTAACACTATATCCTGTACTAATCACATCCTGACACTGCATCCTGTACTAATCACATCCTAACACTGCGTCCTGTACTAATCACATCCTAACACTGCATCCTGTACTAATCACATCCTAACACTGCATCCTGTACTAATCTCCTTCTAACACTGCGTCCTGTACTAATCACATCCTAACACTGCACCCTGTACTAATCACATCCTAACACCGCGTCCTGTACTAATCACATCCTAACACTGCCTCCTGTACTAATCACATCCTAACACTGCGTCCTGTACTAATCACATCCTAACACTGCATCCTGTACTAATCACATCCTAACACTGCGTCCTGTACTAATCACATCCTAACACTGCATCCTGTACTAATCACACCCTAACACTGCGTCCTGTACTAATCACATCCTAACACTGCATCCTGTACTAATCACATCCTAACACTGCGTCCTGTACTAATCACATCCTAACACTGCGTCCTGTACTAATCACATCCTAACACTGCGTCCTGTACTAATCACATCCTAACACTGCATCCTGTACTAATCACATCCTAACACTGCGTCCTGTACTAATCACACCCTAACACTGCGTCCTGTACTAATCACATCCTAACACTGCATCCTGTACTAATCACACCCTAACACTGCGTCCTGTACTAATCACATCCTAACACTGCGTCCTGTACTAATCACATCCTAACACTGCATCCTGTACTAATCACATCCTAACACTGTATCCTGTACTAATCACATCCTAACACTGCATCCTGTACTAATCACATCCTAACACTGCATCCTGTACTAATCACATCCTGACACTGCATCCTGTACTAATCACACCCTAACACTGCATCCTGTACTAATCACATCCTAACACAGCGTCCTGTACTAATCACATCCTAACACTGCATCCTGTACTAATCACATCCTAACACTGCATCCTGTACTAATCTCATCCTAACACTGCACCCTGTACTAATCACACCCTAACACTGCACCCTGTACTAATCAAACCCTAACACTGCATCCTGTACTAATCACATCCTAACACCGCGTCCTGTACTAATCCCACCCTAACACTGCATCCTGTACTAATCACACCCTAACACTGCATCCTGTACTAATCACATCCTAACACCGCGTCCTGTACTAATCCCACCCTAACACTGCCTCCTGTACTAATCACACCCTAACACTGCATCCTGTACTAATCACATCCTAACACTGCATCCTGTACTAATCACACCCTAACACTGCCTCCTGTACTAATCACACCCTAACACTGTATCCTGTACTAATCACATCCTAACACTGCATCCTGTACTAATCACATCCTGTACTAATCACACCCTAACACTGCGTCCTGTACTAATCACATCCTAACACTGCATCCTGTACTAATCACATCCTAACACTGCATCCTGTACTAATCACATCCTGTACTAATCACACCCTAACACTGCGTCCTGTACTAATCACACCCTAACACTGCGTCCTGTACTAATCACATCCTAACACTGCGTCCTGTACTAATCACATCCTAACACTGCGTCCTGTACTAATCACATCCTAACACTGCATCCTGTACTAATCACACCCTAACACTACGTCCTGTACTAATCACATCCTGACACTGCGTCCTGTACTAATCACACCCTAACACTGCTACCTGTACTAATCACATCCTAACACTGCTTCCTGTACTAATCACATCCTAACACTGCCTCCTGTACTAATCACACCCTAACACTGCTACCTGTACTAATCACATCCTAACACTGCGTCCTGTACTAATCACATCCTAACACTGCGTCCTGTACTAATCCCATCCTAACACTGCATCCTGTACTAATCACACCCTAACACTGCATCCTGTACTAATCACACCCTAACACTGCATCCTGTACTAATCACATCCTAACACTGCGTCCTGTACTAATCACATCCTAACACCGCGTCCTGTACTAATCACATCCTAACACTGCCTCCTGTACTAATCACATCCTAACACTGCGTCCTGTACTAATCACATCCTAACACTGCATCCTGTACTAATCACATCCTAACACTGCGTCCTGTACTAATCACATCCTAACACTGCATCCTGTACTAATCACACCCTAACACTGCGTCCTGTACTAATCACATCCTAACACTGCATCCTGTACTAATCACATCCTAACACTGCGTCCTGTACTAATCACATCCTAACACTGCGTCCTGTACTAATCACATCCTAACACTGCATCCTGTACTAATCACATCCTAACACTGCATCCTGTACTAATCTCATCCTAACACTGCACCCTGTACTAATCACACCCTAACACTGCACCCTGTACTAATCACACCCTAACACTGCATCCTGTACTAATCACATCCTAACACCGCGTCCTGTACTAATCCCACCCTAACACTGCATCCTGTACTAATCACACCCTAACACTGCGTCCTGTACTAATCACATCCTAACACTGCATCCTGTACTAATCACACCCTAACACTGCGTCCTGTACTAATCACATCCTAACACTGCGTCCTGTACTAATCACATCCTAACACTGCATCCTGTACTAATCACATCCTAACACTGTATCCTGTACTAATCACATCCTAACACTGCATCCTGTACTAATCACATCCTAACACTGCATCCTGTACTAATCACATCCTGACACTGCATCCTGTACTAATCACACCCTAACACTGCATCCTGTACTAATCACATCCTAACACAGCGTCCTGTACTAATCACATCCTAACACTGCATCCTGTACTAATCACATCCTAACACTGCATCCTGTACTAATCTCATCCTAACACTGCACCCTGTACTAATCACACCCTAACACTGCACCCTGTACTAATCAAACCCTAACACTGCATCCTGTACTAATCACATCCTAACACTGCGTCCTGTACTAATCACATCCTAACACTGCATCCTGTACTAATCACATCCTAACACTGCGTCCTGTACTAATCACATCCTAACACTGCCTCCTGTACTAATCACATCCTAACACTGCGTCCTGTACTAATCTCATCCTAACACTGCACCCTGTACTAATCACACCCTAACACTGCACCCTGTACTAATCAAACCCTAACACTGCATCCTGTACTAATCACACCCTAACACTGCGTCCTGTACTAATCACATCCTAACACTGCATCCTGTACTAATCACATCCTAACACTGCGTCCTGTACTAATCACATCCTAACACTGCGTCCTGTACTAATCACATCCTAACACTGCATCCTGTACTAATCACATCCTAACACTGCATCCTGTACTAATCTCATCCTAACACTGCACCCTGTACTAATCACACCCTAACACTGCACCCTGTACTAATCACACCCTAACACTGCATCCTGTACTAATCACATCCTAACACCGCGTCCTGTACTAATCCCACCCTAACACTGCATCCTGTACTAATCACACCCTAACACTGCGTCCTGTACTAATCACATCCTAACACTGCATCCTGTACTAATCACACCCTAACACTGCGTCCTGTACTAATCACATCCTAACACTGCGTCCTGTACTAATCACATCCTAACACTGCATCCTGTACTAATCACATCCTAACACTGTATCCTGTACTAATCACATCCTAACACTGCATCCTGTACTAATCACATCCTAACACTGCATCCTGTACTAATCACATCCTGACACTGCATCCTGTACTAATCACACCCTAACACTGCATCCTGTACTAATCACATCCTAACACAGCGTCCTGTACTAATCACATCCTAACACTGCATCCTGTACTAATCACATCCTAACACTGCATCCTGTACTAATCTCATCCTAACACTGCACCCTGTACTAATCACACCCTAACACTGCACCCTGTACTAATCAAACCCTAACACTGCATCCTGTACTAATCACATCCTAACACCGCGTCCTGTACTAATCCCACCCTAACACTGCATCCTGTACTAATCACACCCTAACACTGCATCCTGTACTAATCACATCCTAACACCGCGTCCTGTACTAATCCCACCCTAACACTGCCTCCTGTACTAATCACACCCTAACACTGCATCCTGTACTAATCACATCCTAACACTGCATCCTGTACTAATCACACCCTAACACTGCCTCCTGTACTAATCACACCCTAACACTGTATCCTGTACTAATCACATCCTAACACTGCATCCTGTACTAATCACATCCTGTACTAATCACACCCTAACACTGCGTCCTGTACTAATCACATCCTAACACTGCATCCTGTACTAATCACATCCTAAAACACTGCATCCTGTACTAATCACATCCTGTACTAATCACACCCTAACACTGCGTCCTGTACTAATCACATCCTAACACTGCGTCCTGTACTAATCACATCCTAACACTGCGTCCTGTACTAATCACATCCTGACACTGCGTCCTGTACTAATCACACCCTAACACTGCTACCTGTACTAATCACATCCTAACACTGCGTCCTGTACTAATCACATCCTAACACTGCCTCCTGTACTAATCACACCCTAACACTGCTACCTGTACTAATCACATCCTAACACTGCGTCCTGTACTAATCACATCCTAACACTGCGTCCTGTACTAATCCCATCCTAACACTGCATCCTGTACTAATCACACCCTAACACTGCATCCTGTACTAATCACACCCTAACACTGCATCCTGTACTAATCACATCCTAACACTGCGTCCTGTACTAATCACATCCTAACACCGCGTCCTGTACTAATCACATCCTAACACTGCCTCCTGTACTAATCACATCCTAACACTGCGTCCTGTACTAATCACATCCTAACACTGCATCCTGTACTAATCACATCCTAACACTGCGTCCTGTACTAATCACATCCTAACACTGCATCCTGTACTAATCACACCCTAACACTGCGTCCTGTACTAATCACATCCTAACACTGCATCCTGTACTAATCACATCCTAACACTGCGTCCTGTACTAATCACATCCTAACACTGCGTCCTGTACTAATCACATCCTAACACTGCATCCTGTACTAATCACATCCTAACACTGCATCCTGTACTAATCTCATCCTAACACTGCACCCTGTACTAATCACACCCTAACACTGCACCCTGTACTAATCACACCCTAACACTGCATCCTGTACTAATCACATCCTAACACCGCGTCCTGTACTAATCCCACCCTAACACTGCATCCTGTACTAATCACACCCTAACACTGCGTCCTGTACTAATCACATCCTAACACTGCATCCTGTACTAATCACACCCTAACACTGCGTCCTGTACTAATCACATCCTAACACTGGATCCTGTACTAATCACATCCTAACACAGCGTCCTGTACTAATCACATCCTAACACTGCATCCTGTACTAATCACATCCTAACACTGCATCCTGTACTAATCTCATCCTAACACTGCACCCTGTACTAATCACACCCTAACACTGCACCCTGTACTAATCACACCCTAACACTGCATCCTGTACTAATCACATCCTAACACTGCATCCTGTACTAATCACACCCTAACACTGCATCCTGTACTAATCACATCCTAACACCGCGTCCTGTACTAATCCCACCCTAACACTGCCTCCTGTACTAATCACACCCTAACACTGCATCCTGTACTAATCACATCCTAACACTGTATCCTGTACTAATCACATCCTAACACTGCATCCTGTACTAATCACACCCTAACACTGCATCCTGTACTAATCACATCCTAACACTGCGTCCTGTACTAATCACATCCTAACACTGCGTCCTGTACTAATCACATCCTAACACTGCGTCCTGTACTAATCACATCCTAACACTGCATCCTGTACTAATCACATCCTAACACTGCATCCTGTACTAATCACATCCTAACACTGCGTCCTGTACTAATCACATCCTAACACTGCGTCCTGTACTAATCTTATCCTAACACTGCGTCCTGTACTAATCACATCCTAACACTGCGTCCTGTACTAATCACATCCTAACACTGCATCCTGTACTAATCACATCCTAACACTGCGTCCTGTACTAATCACATCCTAACACTGCATCCTGTACTAATCACATCCTAACACTGCATCCTGTACTAATCACATCCTAACACTGCGTCCTGTACTAATCACATCCTAACACTGCATCCTGTACTAATCACATCCTAACACTGCATCCTGTACTAATCACACCCTAACACTGCGTCCTGTACTAATCACATCCTAACACTAATCCTGTACTAATCCCATCCTAACACTGCACCCTGTACTAATCCCATCCTAACACTGCGTCCTGTACTAATCACATCCTAACACTGCGTCCTGTACTAATCACACCCTAACACTGCATCCTGTACTAATCACACCCTAACACTAAATCCTGTACTAATCACATCCTAACACTGTCTCCTGTACTAATCACATCCTAACACTGCGTCCTGTACTAATCACATCCTAACACTGCGTCCTGTACTAATCACATCCTAACACTGCCTCCTGTACTAATCACATCCTAACACAGCGTCCTGTACTAATCACATCCTAACACTGCGTCCTGTACTAATCACATCCTAACACTGCCTCCTGTACTAATCACACCCTAACACTGCATCCTGTACTAATCACACCCTAACACTGCATCCTGTACTAATCACATCCTAACACTGTCTCCTGTACTAATCACATCCTAACACTGCGTCCTGTACTAATCACATCCTAACACTGCGTCCTGTACTAATCACATCCTAACACTGCATCCTGTACTAATCACATCCTAACACTGCATCCTGTACTAATCACACCCTAACACTGCGTCCTGTACTAATCACACCCTAACACTGCGTCCTGTACTAATCACACCCTAACACTGCGTCCTGTACTAATCACACCCTAACACTGCGTCCTGTACTAATCCCATCCTAACACTGCATCCTGTACTAATCACACCCTAACACTGCATCCTGTACTAATCACACCCTAACACTGCATCCTGTACTAATCACATCCTAACACTGCGTCCTGTACTAATCACATCCTAACACTGTATCCTGTACTAATCACATCCTAACACTGCATCCTGTACTAATCACATCCTAACACTGCGTCCTGTACTAATCACATCCTAACACTGCATCCTGTACTAATCACATCCTAACACTGCATCCTGTACTAATCACATCCTAACACTGCGTCCTGTACTAATCCCACCCTAACACTGCCTCCTGTACTAATCACACCCTAACACTGCATCCTGTACTAATCACATCCTAACACTGTATCCTGTACTAATCACATCCTAACACTGCATCCTGTACTAATCACATCCTGTACTAATCACACCCTAACACTGCATCCTGTACTAATCACATCCTAACACTGCGTCCTGTACTAATCACATCCTAACACTGTATCCTGTACTAATCACATCCTAACACTGCATCCTGTACTAATCACATCCTAACACTGCGTCCTGTACTAATCACATCCTAACACTGCATCCTGTACTAATCACATCCTAACACTGCATCCTGTACTAATCACATCCTAACACTGCGTCCTGTACTAATCCCACCCTAACACTGCCTCCTGTACTAATCACACCCTAACACTGCATCCTGTACTAATCACATCCTAACACTGTATCCTGTACTAATCACATCCTAACACTGCATCCTGTACTAATCACATCCTGTACTAATCACATCCTAACACTGCGTCCTGTACTAATCTTATCCTAACACTGCATCCTGTACTAATCACATCCTAACACTGCGTCCTGTACTAATCACATCCTAACACTGCATCCTGTACTAATCACATCCTAACACCGCATCCTGTACTAATCACATCCTAACACTGCATCCTGTACTAATCACACCCTAACACTACATCCTGTACTAATCACATCCTAACACTGCGTCCTGTACTAATCACATCCTAACACTGCGTCCTGTACTAATCACATCCTAACACTGCGTCCTGTACTAATCACATCCTAACACTGCATCCTGTACTAATCACACCCTAACACTGCGTCCTGTACTAATCACACCCTAACACTGCGTCCTGTACTAATCACACCCTAACACTGCGTCCTGTACTAATCCCATCCTAACACTGCATCCTGTACTAATCACACCCTAACACTGCATCCTGTACTAATCACACCCTAACACTGCATCCTGTACTAATCACATCCTAACACTGCGTCCTGTACTAATCACATCCTAACACTGTATCCTGTACTAATCACATCCTAACACTGCATCCTGTACTAATCACATCCTAACACTGCGTCCTGTACTAATCACATCCTAACACTGCATCCTGTACTAATCACATCCTAACACTGCGTCCTGTACTAATCACATCCTAACACTGCATCCTGTACTAATCACATCCTAACACTGCGTCCTGTACTAATCACATCCTAACACTGTATCCTGTACTAATCACATCCTAACACTGCATCCTGTACTAATCACATCCTAACACAGCGTCCTGTACTAATCACATCCTAACACTGCATCCTGTACTAATCACATCCTAACACTGCGTCCTGTACTAATCACATCCTAACACTGCATCCTGTACTAATCACATCCTAACACTGCGTCCTGTACTAATCACATCCTAACACTGCATCCTGTACTAATCACATCCTAACACTGCATCCTGTACTAATCACATCCTAACACTGCATCCTGTACTAATCACATCCTAACACTGTATCCTGTACTAATCACATCCTAACACTGCATCCTGTACTAATCACATCCTAACACTGCGTCCTGTACTAATCACACCCTAACACTGCGTCCTGTACTAATCACATCCTAACACTGCATCCTGTACTAATCACACCCTAACACTGCGTCCTGTACTAATCCCATCCTAACACTGCACCCTGTGCTAATCACATCCTAACACTGCACCCTGTGCTAATCACATCCTAACACTGCATCCTGTACTAATCACATCCTAACACTGCGTCCTGTACTAATCACATCCTAACACTGCGTCCTGTACTAATCCCATCCTAACACTGCATCCTGTACTAATCACATCCTAACACTGCATCCTGTACTAATCACATCCTAACACTGCGTCCTGTACTAATCACATCCTAACACTGCATCCTGTACTAATCCCATCCTAACACTGCATCCTGTACTAATCACATCCTAACACTGCATCCTGTACTAATCACATCCTAACACCGCGTCCTGTACTAATCACATCCTAACACTGCGTCCTGTACTAATCACACCCTAACACTGCGTCCTGTACTAATCACATCCTAACACTGCATCCTGTACTAATCCCACCCTAACACTGCGTCCTGTACTAATCACACCCTAACACTGCGTCCTGTACTAATCCCATCCTAACACTGCGTCCTGTACTAATCACACCCTAACACTGCATCCTGTACTAATCACATCCTAACACTATATCCTGTACTAATCACATCCTAACACTGCGTCCTGTACTAATCACATCCTAACACTGCGTCCTGTACTAATCACACCCTAACACTGCATCCTGTACTAATCACATCCTAACACTGCACCCTGTACTAATCACATCCTAACACTGCATCCTGTACTAATCACATCCTAACACTGCATCCTGTACTAATCACATCCTAACACTGCGTCCTGTACTAATCACATCCTAACACTGCATCCTGTACTAATCACATCCTAACACTGCGTCCTGTACTAATCACACCCTAACACTGCATCCTGTACTAATCACATCCTGACACAGCATCCTGTACTAATCACATCCTAACACTGCATCCTGTACTAATCACATCCTAACACTGTATCCTGTACTAATCACATCCTAACACTGCATCCTGTACTAATCACATCCTAACACTGCGTCCTGTACTAATCACACCCTAACACTGCGTCCTGTACTAATCACATCCTAACACTGCATCCTGTACTAATCACACCCTAACACTGCGTCCTGTACTAATCCCATCCTAACACTGCACCCTGTGCTAATCACATCCTAACACTGCATCCTGTACTAATCACATCCTAACACTGCGTCCTGTACTAATCACATCCTAACACTGCGTCCTGTACTAATCCCATCCTAACACTGCATCCTGTACTAATCACATCCTAACACTGCATCCTGTACTAATCACATCCTAACACTGCGTCCTGTACTAATCACATCCTAACACTGCATCCTGTACTAATCCCATCCTAACACTGCATCCTGTACTAATCACATCCTAACACTGCATCCTGTACTAATCACATCCTAACACCGCGTCCTGTACTAATCACATCCTAACACTGCGTCCTGTACTAATCACATCCTAACACTGCGTCCTGTACTAATCACACCCTAACACTGCATCCTGTACTAATCACATCCTAACACTGCACCCTGTACTAATCACATCCTAACACTGCATCCTGTACTAATCACATCCTAACACTGCATCCTGTACTAATCACATCCTAACACTGCGTCCTGTACTAATCACATCCTAACACTGCATCCTGTACTAATCACATCCTAACACTGCGTCCTGTACTAATCACACCCTAACACTGCATCCTGTACTAATCACATCCTGACACAGCATCCTGTACTAATCACATCCTAACACTGCATCCTGTACTAATCACATCCTAACACTGTATCCTGTACTAATCACATCCTAACACTGCATCCTGTACTAATCACATCCTAACACTGCGTCCTGTACTAATCACACCCTAACACTGCGTCCTGTACTAATCACATCCTAACACTGCATCCTGTACTAATCACATCCTAACACTGCGTCCTGTACTAATCACATCCTAACACTGCACCCTGTGCTAATCACACCCTAACACTGCATCCTGTACTAATCACACCCTAACACTGCGTCCTGTACTAATCACATCCTAACACTGCGTCCTGTACTAATCACATCCTAACACTGCGTCCTGTACTAATCACATCCTAACACTGCATCCTGTACTAATCACACCCTAACACTGCATCCTGTACTAATCACATCCTAACACTGCGTCCTGTACTAATCACATCCTAACACTGCCTCCTGTACTAATCACATCCTAACACTGCGTCCTGTACTAATCACATCCTGACACTGCGTCCTGTACTAATCACATCCTAACACTGCGTCCTGTACTAATCACATCCTAACACTGCATCCTGTACTAATCACATCCTAACACTGCATCCTGTACTAATCACATCCTAACACTGCGTCCTGTACTAATCACATCCTAACACTGCGTCCTGTACTAATCACATCCTAACACTGCGTCCTGTACTAATCACATCCTAACACTGCATCCTGTACTAATCACATCCTAACACTGCATCCTGTACTAATCCCCTCCTAACACTGCATCCTGTACTAATCACATCCTAACACTGCATCCTGTACTAATCACATCCTGACACTGCATCCTGTACTAATCACATCCTAACACTGCGTCCTGTACTAATCACATCCTAACACTGCATCCTGTACTAATCACATCCTAACACTGCGTCCTGTACTAATCACATCCTAACACTGCATCCTGTACTAATCACATCCTAACACTGCATCCTGTACTAATCCCCTCCTAACACAGCATCCTGTACTAATCACATCCTAACACTGCATCCTGTACTAATCACATCCTAACACTGCGTCCTGTACTAATCCCATCCTAACACTGCTTCCTGTACTAATCACACCCTAACACTGCATCCTGTACTAATCACATCCTGACACAGCATCCTGTACTAATCACATCCTAACACTGCATCCTGTACTAATCACATCCTAACACTGTATCCTGTACTAATCACATCCTAACACTGCATCCTGTACTAATCACATCTAACACTGCGTCCTGTACTAATCACATCCTAACACTGCATCCTGTACTAATCACATCCTAACACTGTATCCTGTACTAATCACACCCTAACACTGCATCCTGTACTAATCACATCCTAACACTGTATCCTGTACTAATCACACCCTAACACTGCGTCCTGTACTAATCACATCCTAACACTGCATCCTGTACTAATCACATCCTAACACTGCCTCCTGTACTAATCACATCCTAACACTGCCTCCTGTACTAATCACATCCTAACACTGCATCCTGTACTAATCACATCCTAACACTATATCCTGTACTAATCACACCCTAACACTGCGTCCTGTACTAATCACACCCTAACACTGCGTCCTGTACTAATCACACCCTAACACTGCGTCCTGTACTAATCACACCCTAACACTGCGTCCTGTACTAATCCCATCCTAACACTGCATCCTGTACTAATCACACCCTAACACTGCATCCTGTACTAATCACACCCTAACACTGCATCCTGTACTAATCACATCCTAACACTGCGTCCTGTACTAATCACATCCTAACACTGTATCCTGTACTAATCACATCCTAACACTGCATCCTGTACTAATCACATCCTAACACTGCGTCCTGTACTAATCACATCCTAACACTGCATCCTGTACTAATCACATCCTAACACTGCATCCTGTACTAATCACATCCTAACACTGCGTCCTGTACTAATCCCACCCTAACACTGCCTCCTGTACTAATCACACCCTAACACTGCATCCTGTACTAATCACATCCTAACACTGTATCCTGTACTAATCACATCCTAACACTGCATCCTGTACTAATCACATCCTGTACTAATCACATCCTAACACTGCGTCCTGTACTAATCTTATCCTAACACTGCATCCTGTACTAATCACATCCTAACACTGCGTCCTGTACTAATCACATCCTAACACTGCATCCTGTACTAATCACATCCTAACACTGCATCCTGTACTAATCACATCCTAACACCGCATCCTGTACTAATCACATCCTAACACTGCATCCTGTACTAATCACACCCTAACACTACATCCTGTACTAATCACATCCTAACACTGCGTCCTGTACTAATCACATCCTAACACTGCGTCCTGTACTAATCACATCCTAACACTGCGTCCTGTACTAATCACATCCTAACACTGCATCCTGTACTAATCACACCCTAACACTGCATCCTGTACTAATCACACCCTAACACTGCGTCCTGTACTAATCACACCCTAACACTGCGTCCTGTACTAATCACACCCTAACACTGCGTCCTGTACTAATCCCATCCTAACACTGCATCCTGTACTAATCACACCCTAACACTGCATCCTGTACTAATCACACCCTAACACTGCATCCTGTACTAATCACATCCTAACACTGCGTCCTGTACTAATCACATCCTAACACTGTATCCTGTACTAATCACATCCTAACACTGCATCCTGTACTAATCACATCCTAACACTGCGTCCTGTACTAATCACATCCTAACACTGCATCCTGTACTAATCACATCCTAACACTGCGTCCTGTACTAATCACATCCTAACACTGCATCCTGTACTAATCACATCCTAACACTGCGTCCTGTACTAATCACATCCTAACACTGTATCCTGTACTAATCACATCCTAACACTGCATCCTGTACTAATCACATCCTAACACAGCGTCCTGTACTAATCACATCCTAACACTGCATCCTGTACTAATCACATCCTAACACTGCGTCCTGTACTAATCACATCCTAACACTGCATCCTGTACTAATCACATCCTAACACTGCGTCCTGTACTAATCACATCCTAACACTGCATCCTGTACTAATCACATCCTAACACTGCATCCTGTACTAATCACATCCTAACACTGCATCCTGTACTAATCACATCCTAACACTGTATCCTGTACTAATCACATCCTAACACTGCATCCTGTACTAATCACATCCTAACACTGCGTCCTGTACTAATCACACCCTAACACTGCGTCCTGTACTAATCACATCCTAACACTGCATCCTGTACTAATCACACCCTAACACTGCGTCCTGTACTAATCCCATCCTAACACTGCACCCTGTGCTAATCACATCCTAACACTGCATCCTGTACTAATCACATCCTAACACTGCGTCCTGTACTAATCACATCCTAACACTGCGTCCTGTACTAATCCCATCCTAACACTGCATCCTGTACTAATCACATCCTAACACTGCATCCTGTACTAATCACATCCTAACACTGCGTCCTGTACTAATCACATCCTAACACTGCATCCTGTACTAATCCCATCCTAACACTGCATCCTGTACTAATCACATCCTAACACTGCATCCTGTACTAATCACATCCTAACACCGCGTCCTGTACTAATCACATCCTAACACTGCGTCCTGTACTAATCACATCCTAACACTGCACCCTGTACTAATCACATCCTAACACTGCACCCTGTACTAATCACATCCTAACACTGCATCCTGTACTAATCCCATCCTAACACTGCATCCTGTACTAATCACATCCTAACACTGCATCCTGTACTAATCACATCCTAACACCGCGTCCTGTACTAATCACATCCTAACACTGCACCCTGTACTAATCACATCCTAACACTGCGTCCTGTACTAATCACACCCTAACACTGCGTCCTGTACTAATCACACCCTAACACTGCGTCCTGTACTAATCACATCCTAACACTGCATCCTGTACTAATCACATCCTAACACTGCATCCTGTACTAATCACACCCTAACACTGCCTCCTGTACTAATCACATCCTAACATTGCGTCCTGTACTAATCACATCCTAACACTGCATCCTGTACTAATCACATCCTAACACTGCCTCCTGTACTAATCACATCCTAACACAGCGTCCTGTACTAATCACATCCTAACACTGCATCCTGTACTAATCTCATCCTAACACCGCATCCTGTACTAATCACATCCTAACACTGCGTCCTGTACTAATCACATCCTAACACTGCACCCTGTACTAATCACACCCTAACACTGCGTCCTGTACTAATCACATCCTAACACTGCATCCTGTACTAATCCCACCCTAACACTGCATCCTGTACTAATCCCACCCTAACACTGCATCCTGTACTAATCACATCCTAACACCGCGTCCTGTACTAATCCCACCCTAACACTGCCTCCTGTACTAATCACACCCTAACACTGCATCCTGTACTAATCACATCCTAACACCGCGTCCTGTACTAATCCCACCCTAACACTGCATCCTGTACTAATCCCACCCTAACACTGCATCCTGTACTAATCACACCCTAACACTGCATCCTGTACTAATCACATCCTAACACCGCGTCCTGTACTAATCCCACCCTAACACTGCCTCCTGTACTAATCACACCCTAACACTGCATCCTGTACTAATCACATCCTAACACTGCATCCTGTACTAATCACATCCTAACACTGCGTCCTGTACTAATCACATCCTAACACTGCATCCTGTACTAATCACACCCTAACACTGCGTCCTGTACTAATCACACCCTAACACTGCATCCTGTACTAATCACATCCTAACACTGCATCCTGTACTAATCACATCCTAACACTGCATCCTGTACTAATCCCATCCTAACACTGCGTCCTGTACTAATCACATCCTAACACTGCGTCCTGTACTAATCACATCCTAACACTGCATCCTGTACTAATCACATCCTAACACTGCGTCCTGTACTAATCACATCCTAACACTGCTACCTGTACTAATCCCATCCTAACACTGCGTCCTGTACTAATCACATCCTAACACTGCATCCTGTACTAATCACATCCTAACACTGCATCCTGTACTAATCACATCCTAACACTGCATCCTGTACTAATCACATCCTAACACTGCATCCTGTACTAATCACATCCTAACACTGCCTCCTGTACTAATCACATCCTAACACTGCATCCTGTACTAATCACATCCTAACACTGCATCCTGTACTAATCACATCCTAACACTGCGTCCTGTACTAATCACATCCTAACACTGCATCCTGTACTAATCACATCCTAACACTGCGTCCTGTACTAATCACATCCTAACACTGCATCCTGTACTAATCACATCCTAACACTGCATCCTGTACTAATCCCATCCTAACACTGCGTCCTGTACTAATCACATCCTAACTCTGCGTCCTGTACTAATCACATCCTAACATCCTAACACTGCGTCCTGTACTAATCACATCCTAACACTGCATCCTGTACTAATCCCATCCTAACACTGCATCCTGTACTAATCACATCCTGACACTACGTCCTGTACTAATCACACCCTAACACTGCGTCCTGTACTAATCACATCCTAACACAGCATCCTGTACTAATCACATCCTAACACAGCATCCTGTACTAATCACATCCTAACACTGCGTCCTGTACTAATCACATCCTAACACTGCATCCTGTACTAATCACACCCTAACACTGCATCCTGTACTAATCACACCCTAACACTGCATCCTGTACTAATCACACCCTAACACTGCATCCTGTACTAATCACATCCTAACACTGCATCCTGTACTAATCACACCCTAACACTGCATCCTGTACTAATCACACCCTAACACTGCATCCTGTACTAATCACACCCTAACACTGCATCCTGTACTAATCACATCCTAACACTGCATCCTGTACTAATCACACCCTAACACTGCATCCTGTACTAATCTTATCCTAACACTGCCTCCTGTACTAATCACACCCTAACACTGCATCCTGTACTAATCACATCCTAACACTGCATCCTGTACTAATCACACCCTAACACTGCATCCTGTACTAATCACATCCTAACACTGCATCCTGTACTAATCTTATCCTAACACTGCCTCCTGTACTAATCACACCCTAACACTGTGTCCTGTACTAATCACATCCTAACACTGTATCCTGTACTAATCACACCCTAACACTGCATCCTGTACTAATCTTATCCTAACACTGCATCCTGTACTAATCACATCCTAACACTGTATCCTGTACTAATCACATCCTAACACTGCGTCCTGTACTAATCACATCCTAACACTGCGTCCTGTACTAATCACATCCTAACACTGCATCCTGTACTAATCACATCCTAACACTGCATCCTGTACTAATCACATCCTAACACTGCATCCTGTACTAATCACATCCTAACACTGCATCCTGTACTAATCACATCCTAACACTGCGTCCTGTACTAATCACATCCTAACACTGCGTCCTGTACTAATCACATCCTAACACTGCATCCTGTACTAATCACATCCTAACACTGCGTCCTGTACTAATCACATCCTAACACTGCATCCTGTACTAATCACATCCTAACACCGCGTCCTGTACTAATCACATCCTAACACTGCGTCCTGTACTAATCACATCCTAACACTGCATCCTGTACTAATCACACCCTAACACTGCGTCCTGTACTAATCACATCCTAACACTGCATCCTGTACTAATCACATCCTAACACTGCATCCTGTACTAATCACACCCTAACACTGCGTCATGTACTAATCCCATCCTAACACTGCATCCTGTACTAATCACACCCTAACACTGCATCCTGTACTAATCACACCCTAACACTGCGTCATGTACTAATCCCATCCTAACACTGCGTCCTGTACTAATCACATCCTAACACTGCATCCTGTACTAATCACACCCTAACACTGCATCCTGTACTAATCACATCCTAACACTGCATCCTGTACTAATCACACCCTAACACTGCGTCCTGTACTAATCACATCCTAACACTGCGTCCTGTACTAATCACATCCTAACACTGCATCCTGTACTAATCACACCCTAACACTGCGTCCTGTACTAATCACATCCTAACACTGCATCCTGTACTAATCACACCCTAACACTGCGTCCTGTACTAATCACACCCTAACACTGCGTCCTGTACTAATCACATCCTAACACTGCATCCTGTACTAATCACACCCTAACACTGCATCCTGTACTAATCACATCCTAACACTGCATCCTGTACTAATCACACCCTAACACTGCGTCCTGTACTAATCACACCCTAACACTGCGTCCTGTACTAATCACATCCTAACACTGCGTCCTGTACTAATCACACCCTAACACTGCATCCTGTACTAATCACATCCTAACACTGCATCCTGTACTAATCACACCCTAACACTGCGTCATGTACTAATCCCATCCTAACACTGCATCCTGTACTAATCACACCCTAACACTGCATCCTGTACTAATCACACCCTAACACTGCGTCATGTACTAATCCCATCCTAACACTGCGTCCTGTACTAATCACATCCTAACACTGCATCCTGTACTAATCACATCCTAACACTGCATCCTGTACTAATCCCATCCTAACACTGCCTCCTGTACTAATCACATCCTAACACTGCGTCCTGTACTAATCACATCCTAACACAGCGTCCTGTACTAATCACATCCTAACACTGCGTCCTGTACTAATCTCATCCTAACACTGCATCCTGTACTAATCACATCCTAACACTGCATCCTGTACTAATCACATCCTAACACTGCGTCCTGTACTAATCCCATCCTAACACTGCGTCCTGTACTAATCACATCCTGACACTGCGTCCTGTACTAATCACATCCTAACACTGCGTCCTGTACTAATCACATCCTAACACTGCATCCTGTACTAATCACACCCTAACACTGCATCCTGTACTAATCACATCCTAACACTGCGTCCTGTACTAATCACATCCTAACACTGCATCCTGTACTAATCACACCCTAACACTGCGTCCTGTACTAATCACATCCTAACACTGCGTCCTGTACTAATCACATCCTAACACTGCATCCTGTACTAATCACACCCTAACACTGCGTCCTGTACTAATCACATCCTAACACTGCGTCCTGTACTAATCACATCCTAACACTGCGTCCTGTACTAATCACATCCTAACACTGCATCCTGTACTAATCACATCCTAACACTAGGTCCTGTACTAATCACACCCTAACACTGCATCCTGTACTAATCACATCCTAACACTGCGTCCTGTACTAATCACATCCTAACACCACATCCTGTACTAATCACACCCTAACACTGCATCCTGTACTAATCACATCCTAACACTGCGTCCTGTACTAATCACATCCTAACACTGCGTCCTGTACTAATCACACCCTAACACTGCATCCTGTACTAATCACATCCTAACACTGCATCCTGTACTAATCACATCCTAACACTGCGTCCTGTACTAATCACACCCTAACACTGCGTCCTGTACTAATCACACCCTAACACTGCATCCTGTACTAATCACATCCTAACACTGCGTCCTGTACTAATCACATCCTAACACTGCGTCCTGTACTAATCACATCCTAACACTGCATCCTGTACTAATCACATCCTAACACTGCGTCCTGTACTAATCACACCCTAACACTGCATCCTGTACTAATCCCATCCTAACACTGCGTCCTGTACTAATCACATCCTAACACTGCGTCCTGTACTAATCACACCCTAACACTGCATCCTGTACTAATCACATCCTAACACTGTGTCCTGTACTAATCACATCCTAACACTGCATCCTGTACTAATCCCATCCTAACACTGCGTCCTGTACTAATCACATCCTAACACTGCACCCTGTGCTAATCACACCCTAACACTGCGTCCTGTACTAATCACATCCTAACACTACGTCCTGTACTAATCACATCCTAACACTCATCCTGTACTAATCACATCCTAACACTGCGTCCTGTACTAATCACATCCTAACACTGCATCCTGTACTAATCACATCCTAACACTGCCTCCTGTACTAATCACATCCTAACACAGCATCCTGTACTAATCACACCCTAACACTGCGTCCTGTACTAATCACATCCTAACACTGCATCCTGTACTAATCACATCCTAACACTGCGTCCTGTACTAATCACATCCTAACACTGCATCCTGTACTAATCACATCCTAACACTGCGTCCTGTACTAATCACATCCTAACACTGCGTCCTGTACTAATCACATCCTAACACTGCATCCTGTACTAATCCCCATCCTAACACTGTATCCTGTACTAATCACACCCTAACACTGCGTCCTGTACTAATCACATCCTAACACTGCGTCATGTACTAATCACATCCTAACACTGCATCCTGTACTAATCACATCCTAACACTGCATCCTGTACTAATCACATCCTAACACTGCGTCCTGTACTAATCACATCCTAACACTGCGTCCTGTACTAATCACATCCTAACACTGCGTCCTGTACTAATCACACCCTAACACTGCATCCTGTACTAATCACACCCTAACACTGCATCCTGTACTAATCACATCCTAACACTGCGTCCTGTACTAATCACATCCTAACACTGCATCCTGTACTAATCCCCATCCTAACACTGTATCCTGTACTAATCACACCCTAACACTGCGTCCTGTACTAATCACACCCTAACACTGCATCCTGTACTAATCACACCCTAACACTGCGTCCTGTACTAATCACATCCTAACACTGCATCCTGTACTAATCACATCCTAACACTGCGTCCTGTACTAATCACATCCTAACACTGCATCCTGTACTAATCACATCCTAACACTGCGTCCTGTACTAATCACATCCTAACACTGCATCCTGTACTAATCACATCCTAACACTGCGTCCTGTACTAATCACACCCTAACACTGCGTCCTGTACTAATCCCATCCTAACACTGTATCCTGTACTAATCACATCCTAACACTGCATCCTGTACTAATCACATCCTAACACTGTATCCTGTACTAATCACATCCTAACACTGCATCCTGTACTAATCACATCCTAACACAGCATCTTGTACTAATCACATCCTAACACAGCATCCTGTACTAATCACATCCTAACACTGCATCCTGTACTAATCACATCCTAACACTGCGTCCTGTACTAATCACATCCTAACACTGCGTCCTGTACTAATCACATCCTAACACTGCGTCCTGTACTAATCACATCCTAACACTGCGTCCTGTACTAATCACATCCTAACACTGCATCCTGTACTAATCACATCCTAACACTGCGTCCTGTACTAATCACATCCTAACACTGCATCCTGTACTAATCACATCCTAACACTGCGTCCTGTACTAATCACATCCTAACACTGTGTCCTGTACTAATCACATCCTAACACTGCATCCTGTACTAATCACATCCTAACACTGCGTCCTGTACTAATCACATCCTAACACTGTGTCCTGTACTAATCACATCCTAACACTGCGTCCTGTACTAATCACATCCTAACACTGCCTCCTGTACTAATCACATCCTAACACTGCGTCCTGTACTAATCACATCCTAACACTGCATCCTGTACTAATCACATCCTAACACTGCGTCCTGTACTAATCACATCCTAACACTGCATCCTGTACTAATCACATCCTAACACTGCATCCTGTACTAATCACATCCTAACACTGCGTCCTGTACTAATCACATCCTAACACTGCGTCCTGTACTAATCACATCCTAACACTGCATCCTGTACTAATCACATCCTAACACTGCGTCCTGTACTAATCACATCCTAACACTGCATCCTGTACTAATCACATCCTAACACTGCGTCCTGTACTAATCACATCCTAACACTGCATCCTGTACTAATCACACCCTAACACTTCATCCTGTACTAATCACATCCTAACACTGTATCCTGTACTAATCACATCCTAACACTGCATCCTGTACTAATCACATCCTAACACTGCATCCTGTACTAATCACATCCTAACACTGCATCCTGTACTAATCACATCCTAACACTGCGTCCTGTACTAATCACATCCTAACACTGCATCCTGTACTAATCACATCCTAACACTGCGTCCTGTACTAATCACACCCTAACACTGCGTCCTGTACTAATCACATCCTAACACTGCGTCCTGTACTAATCACATCCTAACACTGCATCCTGTACTAATCACATCCTAACACTGCGTCCTGTACTAATCACATCTTAACACTGCATCCTGTACTAATCACATCCTAACACAGCATCCTGTACTAATCCCCTCCTAACACTGCATCCTGTACTAATCACATCCTAACACTGCATCCTGTACTAATCACATCCTAACACCGCGTCCTGTACTAATCACACCCTAACACTGCATCCTGTACTAATCACACCCTAACACTGCACCCTGTACTAATCACATCCTAACACTGCGTCCTGTACTAATCACATCCTAACACTGCGTCCTGTACTAATCACATCCTAACACTGCATCCTGTACTAATCACATCCTAACACTGCATCCTGTACTAATCACATCCTAACACAGCGTCCTGTACTAATCACACCCTAACACTGCGTCCTGTACTAATCCCATCCTAACACTGCATCCTGTACTAATCACACCCTAACACTGCATCCTGTACTAATCACATCCTAACACTGCATCCTGTACTAATCACATCCTAACACTGCGTCCTGTACTAATCACATCCTAACACTGCATCCTGTACTAATCACATCCTAACACTGCATCCTGTACTAATCACATCCTAACACTGCGTCCTGTACTAATCACACCCTAACACCGCATCCTGTACTAATCACATCCTAACACAGCATCCTGTACTAATCACACCCTAACACTGCATCCTGTACTAATCACATCCTAACACTGCGTCCTGTACTAATCACATCCTAACACTGCATCCTGTACTAATCACATCCTAACACTGCGTCCTGTACTAATCACACCCTAACACTGCATCCTGTACTAATCACATCCTAACACTGCGTCCTGTACTAATCACATCCTAACACTGCATCCTGTACTAATCACACCCTAACACTGCGTCCTGTACTAATCACATCCTAACACTGCGTCCTGTACTAATCACATCCTAACACTGCATCCTGTACTAATCACACCCTAACACTGCATCCTGTACTAATCACATCCTAACACTGCATCCTGTACTAATCACATCCTAACACTGCATCCTGTACTAATCACATCCTAACACTGCATCCTGTACTAATCACACCCTAACACTGCACCCTGTACTAATCACATCCTAACACTGCATCCTGTACTAATCACATCCTAACACTGTATCCTGTACTAATCACATCCTAACACTGCATCCTGTACTAATCACATCCTAACACTGTATCCTGTACTAATCACATCCTAACACTGCATCCTGTACTAATCACATCCTAACACTGTATCCTGTACTAATCACATCCTAACACTGCATCCTGTACTAATCTCCTCCTAACACTGCGTCCTGTACTAATCACATCCTAACACTGCGTCCTGTACTAATCACATCCTAACACTGCATCCTGTACTAATCCCATCCTAACACCGCATCCTGTACTAATCACATCCTGACACTGCATCCTGTACTAATCACATCCTAACACTGCGTCCTGTACTAATCACATCCTAACACTGCATCCTGTACTAATCACATCCTAACACTGCGTCCTGTACTAATCACATCCTAACACTGCCTCCTGTACTAATCACATCCTAACACTGTGTCCTGTACTAATCACATCCTAACACTGCATCCTGTACTAATCACATCCTAACACTGCGTCCTGTACTAATCACATCCTAACACTGCATCCTGTACTAATCACATCCTAACACTGCGTCCTGTACTAATCACACCCTAACACTGCATCCTGTACTAATCACACCCTAACACTGCACCCTGTACTAATCACATCCTAACACTGCGTCCTGTACTAATCCCATCCTAACACTGCGTCCTGTACTAATCACACCCTAACACTGCGTCCTGTACTAATCACATCCTAACACTGCATCCTGTACTAATCACATCCTAACACTGCATCCTGTACTAATCACATCCTAACACTGCATCCTGTACTAATCACATCCTAACACTGCGTCCTGTACTAATCACATCCTAACACTGTATCCTGTACTAATCCCATCCTAACACTGCGTCCTGTACTAATCACACCCTAACACTGCGTCCTGTACTAATCACATCCTAACACTGCATCCTGTACTAATCACATCCTAACACAGCGTCCTGTACTAATCACACCCTAACACTGCGTCCTGTACTAATCACATCCTAACACTGCGTCCTGTACTAATCACATCCTAACACTGCATCCTGTACTAATCACATCCTAACACTGCATCCTGTACTAATCACATCCTAACACAGCGTCCTGTACTAATCACATCCTAACACTGCATCCTGTACTAATCACATCCTAACACTGCATCCTGTACTAATCACATCCTAACACTGCGTCCTGTACTAATCACATCCTAACACTGCATCCTGTACTAATCACACCCTAACACTGCATCCTGTACTAATCCCATCCTAACACTGCATCCTGTACTAATCACATCCTAACACAGCATCCTGTACTAATCACATCCTAACACTGCATCCCGTACTAATCACATCCTAACACTGCATCCTGTACTAATCACACCCTAACACTGCGTCCTGTACTAATCACACCCTAACACTGCATCCTGTACTAATCACATCCTAACACTGCATCCTGTACTAATCACATCCTAACACAGCATCCTGTACTAATCACATCCTAACACTGCATCCCGTACTAATCACATCCTAACACTGCATCCTGTACTAATCACATCCTAACACTGCGTCCTGTACTAATCACATCCTAACACTGCGTCCTGTACTAATCACATCCTAACACTGCATCCTGTACTAATCACATCCTAACACTGCGTCCTGTACTAATCACATCCTAACACTGCGTCCTGTACTAATCACATCCTAACACTGCATCCTGTACTAATCACATCCTAACACTGCGTCCTGTACTAATCACACCCTAACACTGTCTCCTGTACTAATCACATCCTAACACTGCGTCCTGTACTAATCACATCCTAACACTGCGTCCTGTACTAATCACATCCTAACACTGCATCCTGTACTAATCACACCCTAACACTGCGTCCTGTACTAATCCCATCCTAACACCGCGTCCTGTACTAATCACATCCTAACACTGCGTCCTGTACTAATCACATCCTAACACTGCATCCTGTACTAATCACATCCTAACACTGCGTCCTGTACTAATCACATCCTAACACTGCGTCCTGTACTAATCACATCCTAACACTGTATCCTGTACTAATCACATCCTAACACTGCGTCCTGTACTAATCACACCCTAACACTGCATCCTGTACTAATCACACCCTAACACTGCATCCTGTACTAATCACATCCTAACACTGCGTCCTGTACTAATCACATCCTAACACTGCGTCCTGTACTAATCACATCCTAACACTGCATCCTGTACTAATCACATCCTAACACTGCACCCTGTACTAATCACATCCTAACACTGAATCCTGTACTAATCACATCCTAACACTGCATCCTGTACTAATCACATCCTAACACTGAATCCTGTACTAATCACATCCTAACACAGCGTCCTGTACTAATCACATCCTAACACTGCGTCCTGTACTAATCACATCCTAACACTGCATCCTGTACTAATCACATCCTAACACTGCATCCTGTACTAATCACATCCTAACACTGCGTCCTGTACTAATCACACCCTAACACTGCGTCCTGTACTAATCACATCCTAACACTGCGTCCTGTACTAATCACATCCTAACACTGCATCCTGTACTAATCACATCCTAACACTGCGTCCTGTACTAATCACATCTTAACACTGCATCCTGTACTAATCACATCCTAACACAGCATCCTGTACTAATCCCCTCCTAACACTGCATCCTGTACTAATCACATCCTAACACTGCATCCTGTACTAATCACATCCTAACACCGCGTCCTGTACTAATCACACCCTAACACTGCATCCTGTACTAATCACACCCTAACACTGCACCCTGTACTAATCACATCCTAACACTGCGTCCTGTACTAATCACATCCTAACACTGCGTCCTGTACTAATCACATCCTAACACTGCATCCTGTACTAATCACATCCTAACACTGCATCCTGTACTAATCACATCCTAACACAGCGTCCTGTACTAATCACACCCTAACACTGCGTCCTGTACTAATCCCATCCTAACACTGCATCCTGTACTAATCACACCCTAACACTGCATCCTGTACTAATCACATCCTAACACTGCATCCTGTACTAATCACATCCTAACACTGCGTCCTGTACTAATCACATCCTAACACTGCATCCTGTACTAATCACATCCTAACACTGCATCCTGTACTAATCACATCCTAACACTGCGTCCTGTACTAATCACACCCTAACACCGCATCCTGTACTAATCACATCCTAACACAGCATCCTGTACTAATCACACCCTAACACTGCATCCTGTACTAATCACATCCTAACACTGCGTCCTGTACTAATCACATCCTAACACTGCATCCTGTACTAATCACATCCTAACACTGCGTCCTGTACTAATCACACCCTAACACTGCATCCTGTACTAATCACATCCTAACACTGCGTCCTGTACTAATCACATCCTAACACTGCATCCTGTACTAATCACACCCTAACACTGCGTCCTGTACTAATCACATCCTAACACTGCGTCCTGTACTAATCACATCCTAACACTGCATCCTGTACTAATCACACCCTAACACTGCATCCTGTACTAATCACATCCTAACACTGCATCCTGTACTAATCACATCCTAACACTGCATCCTGTACTAATCACATCCTAACACTGCATCCTGTACTAATCACACCCTAACACTGCACCCTGTACTAATCACATCCTAACACTGCATCCTGTACTAATCACATCCTAACACTGTATCCTGTACTAATCACATCCTAACACTGCATCCTGTACTAATCACATCCTAACACTGTATCCTGTACTAATCACATCCTAACACTGCATCCTGTACTAATCACATCCTAACACTGTATCCTGTACTAATCACATCCTAACACTGCATCCTGTACTAATCTCCTCCTAACACTGCGTCCTGTACTAATCACATCCTAACACTGCGTCCTGTACTAATCACATCCTAACACTGCATCCTGTACTAATCCCATCCTAACACCGCATCCTGTACTAATCACATCCTGACACTGCATCCTGTACTAATCACATCCTAACACTGCGTCCTGTACTAATCACATCCTAACACTGCATCCTGTACTAATCACATCCTAACACTGCGTCCTGTACTAATCACATCCTAACACTGCCTCCTGTACTAATCACATCCTAACACTGTGTCCTGTACTAATCACATCCTAACACTGCATCCTGTACTAATCACATCCTAACACTGCGTCCTGTACTAATCACATCCTAACACTGCATCCTGTACTAATCACATCCTAACACTGCGTCCTGTACTAATCACACCCTAACACTGCATCCTGTACTAATCACACCCTAACACTGCACCCTGTACTAATCACATCCTAACACTGCGTCCTGTACTAATCCCATCCTAACACTGCGTCCTGTACTAATCACACCCTAACACTGCGTCCTGTACTAATCACATCCTAACACAGCATCCTGCACTAATCACATCCTAACACTGCATCCTGTACTAATCACATCCTAACACTGCGTCCTGTACTAATCACATCCTAACACTGCATCCTGTACTAATCACATCCTAACACTGCATCCTGTACTAATCACATCCTAACACTGCATCCTGTACTAATCACATCCTAACACTGCATCCTGTACTAATCACATCCTAACACTGCGTCCTGTACTAATCACATCCTAACACTGTATCCTGTACTAATCCCATCCTAACACTGCGTCCTGTACTAATCACACCCTAACACTGCGTCCTGTACTAATCACATCCTAACACTGCATCCTGTACTAATCACATCCTAACACAGCGTCCTGTACTAATCACACCCTAACACTGCGTCCTGTACTAATCACATCCTAACACTGCGTCCTGTACTAATCACATCCTAACACTGCATCCTGTACTAATCACATCCTAACACTGCATCCTGTACTAATCACATCCTAACACAGCGTCCTGTACTAATCACATCCTAACACTGCATCCTGTACTAATCACATCCTAACACTGCATCCTGTACTAATCACATCCTAACACTGCGTCCTGTACTAATCACACCCTAACACTGCGTCCTGTACTAATCACACCCTAACACTGCATCCTGTACTAATCACATCCTAACACTGCATCCTGTACTAATCACATCCTAACACAGCATCCTGTACTAATCACATCCTAACACTGCATCCCGTACTAATCACATCCTAACACTGCATCCTGTACTAATCACATCCTAACACTGCGTCCTGTACTAATCACATCCTAACACTGCGTCCTGTACTAATCACATCCTAACACTGCATCCTGTACTAATCACATCCTAACACTGCGTCCTGTACTAATCACATCCTAACACTGCGTCCTGTACTAATCACATCCTAACACTGCATCCTGTACTAATCACATCCTAACACTGCGTCCTGTACTAATCACACCCTAACACTGTCTCCTGTACTAATCACATCCTAACACTGCATCCTGTACTAATCACATCCTAACACTGCGTCCTGTACTAATCACATCCTAACACTGCGTCCTGTACTAATCACATCCTAACACTGCATCCTGTACTAATCACACCCTAACACTGCGTCCTGTACTAATCCCATCCTAACACCGCGTCCTGTACTAATCACATCCTAACACTGCGTCCTGTACTAATCACATCCTAACACTGCATCCTGTACTAATCACATCCTAACACTGCGTCCTGTACTAATCACATCCTAACACTGCGTCCTGTACTAATCACATCCTAACACTGTATCCTGTACTAATCACATCCTAACACTGCGTCCTGTACTAATCACACCCTAACACTGCATCCTGTACTAATCACACCCTAACACTGCATCCTGTACTAATCACATCCTAACACTGCGTCCTGTACTAATCACATCCTAACACTGCGTCCTGTACTAATCACATCCTAACACTGCATCCTGTACTAATCACATCCTAACACTGCACCCTGTACTAATCACATCCTAACACTGAATCCTGTACTAATCACATCCTAACACTGCATCCTGTACTAATCACATCCTAACACTGAATCCTGTACTAATCACATCCTAACACAGCGTCCTGTACTAATCACATCCTAACACTGCGTCCTGTACTAATCACATCCTAACACTGCATCCTGTACTAATCACATCCTAACACTGCATCCTGTACTAATCACATCCTAACACTGCATCCTGTACTAATCACATCCTAACACTGCATCCTGTACTAATCACATCCTAACACTGCGTCCTGTACTAATCACATCCTAACACTGCATCCTGTACTAATCACATCCTAACACTGCATCCTGTACTAATCACATCCTAACACTGCGTCCTGTACTAATCACATCCTAACACTGCATCCTGTACTAATCACATCCTAACACTGCATCCTGTACTAATCACATCCTAACACAGCGTCCTGTACTAATCACATCCTAACACTGCGTCCTGTACTAATCACATCCTAACACTGCATCCTGTACTAATCACATCCTAACACTGCATCCTGTACTAATCACATCCTAACACTGCGTCCTGTACTAATCACATCCTAACACTGCATCCTGTACTAATCCCATCCTAACACTGCATCCTGTACTAATCACATCCTAACACTGCTACCTGTACTAATCACACCCTAACACTGCGTCCTGTACTAATCACATCCTAACACTGCGTCCTGTACTAATCACATCCTAACACTGCGTCCTGTACTAATCACACCCTAACACTGCATCCTGTACTAATCACATCCTAACACTGTATCCTGTACTAATCACATCCTAACACTGCGTCCTGTACTAATCACATCCTAACACTGCGTCCTGTACTAATCACATCCTAACACTGCGTCCTGTACTAATCACATCCTAACACTGCATCCTGTACTAATCACATCCTAACACTGCGTCCTGTACTAATCCCATCCTAACACTGCGTCCTGTACTAATCCCATCCTAACACTGCGTCCTGTACTAATCACATCCTAACACTGCATCCTGTACTAATCACATCCTAACACTGCATCCTGTACTAATCACACCCTAACACTGCATCCTGTACTAATCACATCCTAACACTGCATCCTGTACTAATCACATCCTAACAATGCATCCTGTACTAATCCCATCCTAACACTGCGTCCTGTACTAATCACACCCTAACACTGCGTCCTGTACTAATCCCATCCTAACACTGCGTCCTGTACTAATCACATCCTAACACTGCATCCTGTACTAATCACATCCTAACACTGCATCCTGTACTAATCACACCCTAACACTGCATCCTGTACTAATCACATCCTAACACTGCATCCTGTACTAATCACATCCTAACACTGCATCCTGTACTAATCACATCCTAACAATGCATCCTGTACTAATCACACCCTAACACTGCATCCTGTACTAATCACATCCTAACACTGCGTCCTGTACTAATCACATCCTAACACTGCGTCCTGTACTAATCACATCCTAACACCGCATCCTGTACTAATCACATCCTAACACCGCGTCCTGTACTAATCACACCCTAACACTGCATCCTGTACTAATCACATCCTAACACTGTAACCTGTACTAATCACATCCTAACACTGCGTCCTGTACTAATCACACCCTAACACTGCATCCTGTACTAATCACACCCTAACACTGCATCCTGTACTAATCACATCCTAACACTGCGTCCTGTACTAATCACACCCTAACACTGCATCCTGTACTAATCACATCCTAACACTGCGTCCTGTACTAATCACATCCTAACACTGCGTCCTGTACTAATCACATCCTAACACCGCATCCTGTACTAATCACATCCTAACACTGCGTCCTGTACTAATCACATCCTAACACTGCATCCTGTACTAATCACATCCTAACACTGCGTCCTGTACTAATCACACCCTAACACTGCGTCCTGTACTAATCACATCCTAACACTGCGTCCTGTACTAATCACATCCTAACACAGCATCCTGTACTAATCCCATCCTAACACTGCATCCTGTACTAATCACATCCTAACACTGCGTCCTGTACTAATCACATCCTAACACTGCATCCTGTACTAATCACATCCTAACACTGCATCCTGTACTAATCACACCCTAACACTGCGTCCTGTACTAATCACACCCTAACACTGCGTCCTGTACTAATCACATCCTAACACTGCGTCCTGTACTAATCACACCCTAACACTGCATCCTGTACTAATCACATCCTAACACTATATCCTGTACTAATCACATCCTAACACTGTATCCTGTACTAATCACATCCTAACACTGCGTCCTGTACTAATCACATCCTAACACTGCATCCTGTACTAATCACATCCTAACACTATATCCTGTACTAATCACATCCTAACACTGCATCCTGTACTAATCACACCCTAACACTGCGTCCTGTACTAATCCCATCCTAACACTGCATCCTGTACTAATCACACCCTAACACTGCATCCTGTACTAATCACATCCTAACACTGCATCCTGTACTAATCACATCCTAACACTGCGTCCTGTACTAATCACATCCTAACACTGCATCCTGTACTAATCACATCCTAACACTGCATCCTGTACTAATCACATCCTAACACTGCGTCCTGTACTAATCACACCCTAACACCGCATCCTGTACTAATCACATCCTAACACAGCATCCTGTACTAATCACACCCTAACACTGCATCCTGTACTAATCACATCCTAACACTGCGTCCTGTACTAATCACATCCTAACACTGCATCCTGTACTAATCACATCCTAACACTGCGTCCTGTACTAATCACACCCTAACACTGCATCCTGTACTAATCACATCCTAACACTGCGTCCTGTACTAATCACATCCTAACACTGCATCCTGTACTAATCACACCCTAACACTGCGTCCTGTACTAATCACATCCTAACACTGCGTCCTGTACTAATCACATCCTAACACTGCATCCTGTACTAATCACACCCTAACACTGCATCCTGTACTAATCACATCCTAACACTGCATCCTGTACTAATCACATCCTAACACTGCATCCTGTACTAATCACATCCTAACACAGCGTCCTGTACTAATCCCATCCTAACACTGAATCCTGTACTAATCACATCCTAACAATGCATCCTGTACTAATCACACCCTAACACTGCATCCTGTACTAATCACATCCTAACACTGCATCCTGTACTAATCACATCCTAACACTGCATCCTGTACTAATCACATCCTAACACTGCATCCTGTACTAATCACATCCTAACACTGCATCCTGTACTAATCACATCCTAACACTGCATCCTGTACTAATCACACCCTAACACTGCATCCTGTACTAATCCCATCCTAACACTGCATCCTGTACTAATCCCATCCTAACACTGCATCCTGTACTAATCCCATCCTAACACTGCATCCTGTACTAATCACATCCTAACACTGCATCCTGTACTAATCACACCCTAACACTGCATCCTGTACTAATCCCATCCTAACACTGCATCCTGTACTAATCACATCCTAACACTGCATCCTGTACTAATCACATCCTAACACTGCATCCTGTACTAATCACATCCTAACACTGCGTCCTGTACTAATCACATCCTAACAATGCATCCTGTACTAATCACATCCTAACACTGCGTCCTGTACTAATCACATCCTAACACTGCGTCCTGTACTAATCACATCCTAACACTGCATCCTGTACTAATCACATCCTAACACTGTATCCTGTACTAATCACATCCTAACACTGCGTCCTGTACTAATCACATCCTAACACTGCGTCCTGTACTAATCACACCCTAACACTGCATCCTGTACTAATCACACCCTAACACTGCATCCTGTACTAATCACATCCTAACACTGCATCCTGTACTAATCACATCCTAACACTGCATCCTGTACTAATCACATCCTAACACTGCGTCCTGTACTAATCACATCCTAACACTGAATCCTGTACTAATCACATCCTAACAATGCATCCTGTACTAATCACACCCTAACACTGCATCCTGTACTAATCACATCCTAACACTGCATCCTGTACTAATCACATCCTAACACTGCATCCTGTACTAATCACATCCTAACACTGCATCCTGTACTAATCACATCCTAACACAGCGTCCTGTACTAATCACATCCTAACACTGCATCCTGTACTAATCACATCCTAACACTGCGTCCTGTACTAATCACATCCTAACACTGCGTCCTGTACTAATCACATCCTAACACTGCATCCTGTACTAATCCCATCCTAACACTGCGTCCTGTACTAATCACATCCTAACACTGCATCCTGTACTAATCACACCCTAACACTGCGTCCTGTACTAATCACATCCTAACACTGCGTCCTGTACTAATCACATCCTAACACTGCATCCTGTACTAATCACATCCTAACACTGCGTCCTGTACTAATCACATCCTAACACTGCATCCTGTACTAATCACACCCTAACACTGCATCCTGTACTAATCACATCCTAACACTGCATCCTGTACTAATCACATCCTAACACTGCGTCCTGTACTAATCACATCCTAACACTGCATCCTGTACTAATCACACCCTAACACTGCATCCTGTACTAATCCCCTCCTAACACTGCGTCCTGTACTAATCACATCCTAACACAGCATCCTGTACTAATCACATCCTAACTCTGCGTCCTGTACTAATCACATCCTAACACTGCGTCCTGTACTAATCACATCCTAACACTGCATCCTGTACTAATCACATCCTAACACAGCATCCTGTACTAATCACATCCTAACTCTGCGTCCTGTACTAATCACATCCTAACACTGCATCCTGTACTAATCACACCCTAACACTGCGTCCTGTACTAATCACATCCTAACACTGCGTCCTGTACTAATCCCATCCTAACACTGCATCCTGTACTAATCACATCCTAACACTGCGTCCTGTACTAATCACATCCTAACACTGCATCCTGTACTAATCACATCCTAACACTGCATCCTGTACTAATCACATCCTAACACAGCGTCCTGTACTAATCACATCCTAACACTGCATCCTGTACTAATCACATCCTAACACTGCATCCTGTACTAATCACATCCTAACACTGCATCCTGTACTAATCACATCCTAACACTGCGTCCTGTACTAATCACATCCTAACACTGCGTCCTGTACTAATCACATCCTAACACTGCGTCCTGTACTAATCACATCCTAACACTGCATCCTGTACTAATCACATCCTAACACTGCATCCTGTACTAATCACATCCTAACACTGCATCCTGTACTAATCACATCCTAACACTGCATCCTGTACTAATCACATCCTAACACTGCATCCTGTACTAATCACATCCTAACACCGCGTCCTGTACTAATCACATCCTAACACTGCGTCCTGTACTAATCACATCCTAACACTGCATCCTGTACTAATCACATCCTAACACTGCATCCTGTACTAATCACATCCTAACACTGCCTCCTGTACTAATCCCATCCTAACACTGCGTCCTGTACTAATCACATCCTAACACTGCTTCCTGTACTAATCCCATCCTAACACTGCCTCCTGTACTAATCCCATCCTAACACTGTATCCTGTACTAATCACATCCTAACACTGCATCCTGTACTAATCACACCCTAACACTGCGTCCTGTACTAATCCCATCCTAACACTGCGTCCTGTACTAATCCCATCCTAACACTGCGTCCTGTACTAATCACATCCTAACACTGCATCCTGTACTAATCACATCCTAACACTGCGTCCTGTACTAATCCCATCCTAACACTACATCCTGTACTAATCACATCCTAACACTGCGTCCTGTACTAATCCCATCCTAACACAGCCTCCTGTACTAATCACATCCTAACACTGCCTCCTGTACTAATCACATCCTAACACTGCATCCTGTACTAATCACATCCTAACACTGCCTCCTGTACTAATCACATCCTAACACTGCCTCCTGTACTAATCACATCCTAACACTGCGTCCTGTACTAATCACATCCTAACACTGCATCCTGTACTAATCACATCCTAACACTGCGTCCTGTACTAATCACATCCTAACACTGCGTCCTGTACTAATCACATCCTAACACTGCATCCTGTACTAATCACATCCTAACACCGCGTCCTGTACTAATCACATCCTAACACTGCGTCCTGTACTAATCACACCCTAACACTGCATCCTGTACTAATCACATCCTAACACTGTATCCTGTACTAATCACATCCTAACACTGCGTCCTGTACTAATCACATCCTAACACTGCGTCCTGTACTAATCCCATCCTAACACTGCGTCCTGTACTAATCACATCCTAACACTGTATCCTGTACTAATCACATCCAAACACTGCATCCTGTACTAATCACACCCTAACACCACATCCTGTACTAATCACATCCTAACACTGCGTCCTGTACTAATCACATCCTAACACTGCGTCCTGTACTAATCACATCCTAACACTGCATCCTGTACTAATCACATCCTAACACAGCGTCCTGTACTAATCACATCCTAACACTGCGTCCTGTACTAATCACATCCTAACACAGCGTCCTGTACTAATCACATCCTAACACTGCGTCCTGTACTAATCACATCCTAACAGTGAATCCTGTACTAATCACATCCTGACACTGCGTCCTGTACTAATCACATCCTAACACTGCGTCCTGTACTAATCACATCCTAACTCTGCGTCCTGTACTAATCACACCCTAACACTGCATCCTGTACTAATCCCATCCTAACACTGCATCCTGTACTAATCCCATCCTAACACTGCCTCCTGTACTAATCACATCCTAACACTGCGTCCTGTACTAATCACATCCTAACACTGCATCCTGTACTAATCACATCCTAACACTGCCTCCTGTACTAATCACATCCTAACACTGCATCCTGTACTAATCACACCCTAACACTGCATCCTGTACTAATCACATCCTAACACTGCATCCTGTACTAATCACATCCTAACACTGCGTCCTGTACTAATCACACCCTAACACTGCATCCTGTACTAATCACATCCTAACACTGCGTCCTGTACTAATCACATCCTAACACTGCGTCCTGTACTAATCACATCCTAACACTGCATCCTGTACTAATCACATCCTAACACTGCGTCCTGTACTAATCACATCCTAACACTGCGTCCTGTACTAATCACATCCTAACACTGCGTCCTGTACTAATCACATCCTAACACTGCATCCTGTACTAATCACATCCTAACACTGCGTCCTGTACTAATCACATCCTAACACTGCGTCCTGTACTAATCACATCCTAACACTGCATCCTGTACTAATCACATCCTAACACTGCATCCTGTACTAATCCCATCCTAACACTGCGTCCTGTACTAATCACATCCTAACACTGCATCCTGTACTAATCCCATCCTAACACTGCGTCCTGTACTAATCACATCCTAACACCGCATCCTGTACTAATCACACCCTAACACTGCGTCCTGTACTAATCACATCCTAACACTGCGTCCTGTACTAATCACATCCTAACACTGCGTCCTGTACTAATCACACCCTAACACTGCATCCTGTACTAATCACATCCTAACACTGCGTCCTGTACTAATCACATCCTAACACTGCGTCCTGTACTAATCACACCCTAACACTGCATCCTGTACTAATCACATCCTAACACTGCATCCTGTACTAATCACACCCTAACACTGCGTCCTGTACTAATCACATCCTAACACTGTATCCTGTACTAATCACATCCTAACACTGCATCCTGTACTAATCCCATCCTAACACTGCATCCTGTACTAATCACATCCTAACACTGCGTCCTGTACTAATCACACCCTAACACTGCATCCTGTACTAATCACATCCTAACACTGCATCCTGTACTAATCACACCCTAACACTGCGTCCTGTACTAATCACATCCTAACACTGCGTCCTGTACTAATCACATCCTAACACTGCGTCCTGTACTAATCACATCCTAACACTGCATCCTGTACTAATCACATCCTAACACTGCGTCCTGTACTAATCACATCCTAACACTGCGTCCTGTACTAATCACATCCTAACACTGCATCCTGTACTAATCACATCCTAACACTGCATCCTGTACTAATCCCATCCTAACACTGCGTCCTGTACTAATCACATCCTAACACTGCATCCTGTACTAATCCCATCCTAACACTGCGTCCTGTACTAATCACATCCTAACACCGCATCCTGTACTAATCACACCCTAACACTGCGTCCTGTACTAATCACATCCTAACACTGCGTCCTGTACTAATCACATCCTAACACTGCGTCCTGTACTAATCACATCCTAACACTGCGTCCTGTACTAATCACATCCTAACACTGCGTCCTGTACTAATCACACCCTAACACTGCATCCTGTACTAATCACATCCTAACACTGCATCCTGTACTAATCACACCCTAACACTGCGTCCTGTACTAATCACATCCTAACACTGTATCCTGTACTAATCACATCCTAACACTGCATCCTGTACTAATCCCATCCTAACACTGCATCCTGTACTAATCACATCCTAACACTGCGTCCTGTACTAATCACACCCTAACACTGCATCCTGTACTAATCACATCCTAACACTGCATCCTGTACTAATCACACCCTAACACTGCGTCCTGTACTAATCACATCCTAACACTGCGTCCTGTACTAATCACATCCTAACACTGCATCCTGTACTAATCACACCCTAACACTGCGTCCTGTACTAATCACATCCTAACACTGCGTCCTGTACTAATCCCATCCTAACACTGCATCCTGTACTAATCACACCCTAACACAGCATCCTGTACTAATCACATCCTAACTCTGCGTCCTGTACTAATCACATCCTAACACTGCGTCCTGTACTAATCACATCCTAACACTGCATCCTGTACTAATCACATCCTAACACTGCATCCTGTACTAATCACACCCTAACACTGTATCCTGTACTAATCACATCCTAACACTGCGTCCTGTACTAATCACATCCTAACACAGCATCCTGTACTAATCCCATCCTAACACTGCGTCCTGTACTAATCACATCCTAACACTGCATCCTGTACTAATCACATCCTAACTCTGCGTCCTGTACTAATCACATCCTAACACTGCGTCCTGTACTAATCCCATCCTAACACTGCATCCTGTACTAATCACATCCTAACACTGCATCCTGTACTAATCCCATCCTAACACTGCATCCTGTACTAATCACATCCTAACACTGCGTCCTGTACTAATCACATCCTAACACCGCGTCCTGTACTAATCACATCCTAACACTGCGTCCTGTACTAATCACATCCTAACACTGCGTCCTGTACTAATCACATCCTAACACTGCATCCTGTACTAATCACATCCTAACACTGCGTCCTGTACTAATCACATCCTAACACTGCATCCTGTACTAATCACATCCTAACACTGCGTCCTGTACTAATCACATCCTAACACCGCATCCTGTACTAATCACATCCTAACACTGCGTCCTGTACTAATCACATCCTAACACTGCATCCTGTACTAATCACACCCTAACACTGCATCCTGTACTAATCACATCCTAACACTGCGTCCTGTACTAATCACATCCTAACACTGCGTCCTGTACTAATCACACCCTAACACTGCATCCTGTACTAATCACATCCTAACACTGCGTCCTGTACTAATCACATCCTAACACTGCGTCCTGTACTAATCACACCCTAACACTGCATCCTGTACTAATCCCATCCTAACACTGCATCCTGTACTAATCACATCCTAACACTGCGTCCTGTACTAATCACACCCTAACACTGCATCCTGTACTAATCACACCCTAACACTGCATCCTGTACTAATCACACCCTAACACTGCGTCCTGTACTAATCACATCCTAACACCGCGTCCTGTACTAATCACATCCTAACACTGCGTCCTGTACTAATCACATCCTAACACTGCATCCTGTACTAATCACATCCTAACACTGCGTCCTGTACTAATCACACCCTAACACTGCATCCTGTACTAATCACATCCTAACACTGCGTCCTGTACTAATCACATCCTAACACTGCATCCTGTACTAATCACATCCTAACACCGCGTCCTGTACTAATCACATCCTAACACCGCATCCTGTACTAATCACATCCTAACACTGCGTCCTGTACTAATCACATCCTAACACTGCATCCTGTACTAATCACATCCTAACACTGCGTCCTGTACTAATCCCATCCTAACACTGCGTCCTGTACTAATCCCATCCTAACACTGCATCCTGTACTAATCACATCCTAACACTGCCTCCTGTACTAATCACATCCTAACACTGCGTCCTGTACTAATCACATCCTAACACTGCCTCCTGTACTAATCACACCCTAACACTGCGTCCTGTACTAATCACACCCTAACACTGCATCCTGTACTAATCACATCCTAACACTGCATCCTGTACTAATCACATCCTAACACTGCATCCTGTACTAATCACATCCTAACACTGTATCCTGTACTAATCACATCCTAACACTGTATCCTGTACTAATCACATCCTAACACTGCGTCCTGTACTAATCACATCCTAACACTGCGTCCTGTACTAATCACACCCTAACACTGCATCCTGTACTAATCACATCCTAACACTGCATCCTGTACTAATCACATCCTAACACTGTATCCTGTACTAATCACATCCTAACACTGCATCCTGTACTAATCACATCCTAACACTGCATCCTGTACTAATCACATCCTAACACTGTATCCTGTACTAATCACATCCTAACACTGCATCCTGTACTAATCACACCCTAACACTGCGTCCTGTACTAATCACACCCTAACACTGCGTCCTGTACTAATCACACCCTAACACTGCGTCCTGTACTAATCACATCCTAACACTGCGTCCTGTACTAATCACATCCTAACACAGCATCCTGTACTAATCACATCCTAACACTGCGTCCTGTACTAATCACATCCTAACACTGCATCCTGTACTAATCACATCCTAACACTGCGTCCTGTACTAATCCCATCCTAACACTGCATCCTGTACTAATCACATCCTAACACTGCGTCCTGTACTAATCACATCCTAACACTGCGTCCTGTACTAATCACATCCTAACACTGCATCCTGTACTAATCACATCCTAACACTGCGTCCTGTACTAATCACACCCTAACACTGCATCCTGTACTAATCACACCCTAACACTGCGTCCTGTACTAATCACATCCTAACACTGTATCCTGTACTAATCCCATCCTAACACCGCGTCCTGTACTAATCCCACCCTAACACCGCATCCTGTACTAATCACACCCTAACACTGCATCCTGTACTAATCACATCCTAACACTGCATCCTGTACTAATCACATCCTAACACTGCATCCTGTACTAATCACATCCTAACACTGCGTCCTGTACTAATCACATCCTAACACAGCATCCTGTACTAATCACATCCTAACACTGTATCCTGTACTAATCACACCCTAACACTGCATCCTGTACTAATCACATCCTAACACTGCATCCTGTACTAATCACATCCTAACACTGCGTCCTGTACTAATCACATCCTAACACTGCATCCTGTACTAATCACATCCTAACACTGCGTCCTGTACTAATCACATCCTAACACAGCGTCCTGTACTAATCACATCCTAACACTGCATCCTGTACTAATCACATCCTAACACAGCGTCCTGTACTAATCACATCCTAACACTGCATCCTGTACTAATCACATCCTAACACTGCGTCCTGTACTAATCACACCCTAACACTGCGTCCTGTACTAATCACATCCTAACACTGCGTCCTGTACTAATCACATCCTAACACTGCATCCTGTACTAATCACATCCTAACACTCCATCCTGTACTAATCACATCCTAACACTCCATCCTGTACTAATCACATCCTAACACTGTATCCTGTACTAATCACATCCTAACACTGCCTCCTGTACTAATCACACCCTAACACTGCATCCTGTACTAATCACATCCTAACACTGCCTCCTGTACTAATCACATCCTAACACTGCATCCTGTACTAATCACATCCTAACACTGCATCCTGTACTAATCACATCCTAACACTGCATCCTGTACTAATCACATCCTAACACTGTATCCTGTACTAATCACATCCTAACACTGCATCCTGTACTAATCACATCCTAACACTGCATCCTGTACTAATCACATCCTAACACTGCATCCTGTACTAATCACATCCTAACACTGCGTCCTGTACTAATCACATCCTAACACCGCGTCCTGTACTAATCCCACCCTAACACTGCATCCTGTACTAATCACATCCTAACACTGTATCCTGTACTAATCACATCCTAACACTGCATCCTGTACTAATCACATCCTAACACTGCGTCCTGTACTAATCACATCCTAACACTGTATCCTGTACTAATCACATCCTAACACTGCATCCTGTACTAATCACATCCTAACACCGCGTCCTGTACTAATCCCACCCTAACACTGCATCCTGTACTAATCACATCCTAACACTGTATCCTGTACTAATCACATCCTAACACTGCATCCTGTACTAATCACATCCTAACACTGCGTCCTGTACTAATCACATCCTAACACTGTATCCTGTACTAATCACATCCTAACACTGCATCCTGTACTAATCACATCCTAACACTGCGTCCTGTACTAATCACATCCTAACACTGAATCCTGTACTAATCACATCCTAACACTGCATCCTGTACTAATCACACCCTAACACTGCGTCCTGTACTAATCACATCCTAACACTGCATCCTGTACTAATCACATCCTAACACTGCGTCCTGTACTAATCACATCCTAACACTGCGTCCTGTACTAATCACATCCTAACACTGCATCCTGTACTAATCACACCCTAACACTGCATCCTGTACTAATCACACCCTAACACTGCGTCCTGTACTAATCACACCCTAACACTGCATCCTGTACTAATCACATCCTAACACTACGTCCTGTACTAATCACATCCTAACACTGTGTCCTGTACTAATCACATCCTAACACTGCATCCTGTACTAATCTCCTCCTAACACTGCGTCCTGTACTAATCACATCCTAACACTGCACCCTGTACTAATCACATCCTAACACTGCATCCTGTACTAATCACACCCTAACACTGCACCCTGTACTAATCACATCCTAACACTGCATCCTGTACTAATCACACCCTAACACTGCATCCTGTACTAATCACATCCTAACACTGTATCCTGTACTAATCACACCCTAACACTGCATCCTGTACTAATCACACCCTAACACTGCACCCTGTACTAATCACATCCTAACACTGCATCCTGTACTAATCACATCCTAACACTGTATCCTGTACTAATCACATCCTAACACTGCATCCTGTACTAATCACATCCTAACACTGTATCCTGTACTAATCACATCCTAACACTGCATCCTGTACTAATCACATCCTAACACTGTATCCTGTACTAATCACATCCTAACACTGCATCCTGTACTAATCTCCTCCTAACACTGCGTCCTGTACTAATCACATCCTAACACAGCATCCTGTACTAATCACATCCTAACACTGCGTCCTGTACTAATCACATCCTAACACTGCGTCCTGTACTAATCACATCCTAACACTGCATCCTGTACTAATCACACCCTAACACTGCATCCTGTACTAATCACACCCTAACACTGCGTCCTGTACTAATCACACCCTAACACTGCATCCTGTACTAATCACATCCTAACACTGCGTCCTGTACTAATCACATCCTAACACTGTGTCCTGTACTAATCACATCCTAACACTGCATCCTGTACTAATCTCCTCCTAACACTGCGTCCTGTACTAATCACATCCTAACACTGCACCCTGTACTAATCACATCCTAACACTGCATCCTGTACTAATCACACCCTAACACTGCACCCTGTACTAATCACATCCTAACACTGCATCCTGTACTAATCACACCCTAACACTGCATCCTGTACTAATCACATCCTAACACTGTATCCTGTACTAATCACACCCTAACACTGCATCCTGTACTAATCACACCCTAACACTGCACCCTGTACTAATCACATCCTAACACTGCATCCTGTACTAATCACATCCTAACACTGTATCCTGTACTAATCACATCCTAACACTGCATCCTGTACTAATCACATCCTAACACTGTATCCTGTACTAATCACATCCTAACACTGCATCCTGTACTAATCACATCCTAACACTGTATCCTGTACTAATCACATCCTAACACTGCATCCTGTACTAATCTCCTCCTAACACTGCGTCCTGTACTAATCACATCCTAACACTGCATCCTGTACTAATCCCATCCTAACACTGCATCCTGTACTAATCACATCCTAACACTGCGTCCTGTACTAATCACATCCTAACACCGCATCCTGTACTAATCCCATCCTAACACCGCATCCTGTACTAATCACATCCTGACACTGCATCCTGTACTAATCACATCCTAACACTGCGTCCTGTACTAATCACATCCTAACACTGCATCCTGTACTAATCACATCCTAACACTGCGTCCTGTACTAATCACATCCTAACACTGCGTCCTGTACTAATCACATCCTAACACTGCATCCTGTACTAATCACATCCTAACACTGCGTCCTGTACTAATCACACCCTAACACTGCGTCCTGTACTAATCACATCCTAACACTGCATCCTGTACTAATCACATCCTAACACTGCGTCCTGTACTAATCACATCCTAACACTGCATCCTGTACTAATCACATCCTAACACTGCATCCTGTACTAATCACATCCTAACACTGCATCCTGTACTAATCACATCCTAACACTGCGTCCTGTACTAATCACATCCTAACACTGCATCCTGTACTAATCACATCCTAACACTGCGTCCTGTACTAATCACATCCTAACACTGCATCCTGTACTAATCACATCCTAACACTGCATCCTGTACTAATCACATCCTAACACTGCGTCCTGTACTAATCACATCCTAACACTGCATCCTGTACTAATCACATCCTAACACTGCGTCCTGTACTAATCACACCCTAACACTGCATCCTGTACTAATCACACCCTAACACTGCACCCTGTACTAATCACATCCTAACACTGCGTCCTGTACTAATCACATCCTAACACTGCGTCCTGTACTAATCACATCCTAACACTGCGTCCTGTACTAATCCCATCCTAACACTGCGTCCTGTACTAATCACATCCTAACACTGCCTCCTGTACTAATCACATCCTAACACTGCGTCCTGTACTAATCACATCCTAACACTGCCTCCTGTACTAATCACATCCTAACACTGCCTCCTGTACTAATCACATCCTAACACTGCATCCTGTACTAATCACATCCTAACACTGCGTCCTGTACTAATCACATCCTAACACTGCATCCTGTACTAATCACATCCTAACACTGCGTCCTGTACTAATCACATCCTAACACTGCATCCTGTACTAATCACATCCTAACACTGCGTCCTGTACTAATCACATCCTAACACCGCATCCTGTACTAATCACATCCTAACACTACATCCTGTACTAATCACATCCTAACACTGCGTCCTGTACTAATCACATCCTAACACTGTATCCTGTACTAATCACATCCTAACACTGCATCCTGTACTAATCACATCCTAACACTGTATCCTGTACTAATCACATCCTAACACTGCATCCTGTACTAATCACACCCTAACACTGCATCCTGTACTAATCACATCCTAACACTGTATCCTGTACTAATCACACCCTAACACTGCGTCCTGTACTAATCACATCCTAACACTGCATCCTGTACTAATCACATCCTAACACAGCATCTTGTACTAATCACATCCTAACACAGCATCCTGTACTAATCACATCCTAACACTGCATCCTGTACTAATCACATCCTAACACTGCATCCTGTACTAATCACATCCTAACACTGCGTCCTGTACTAATCACATCCTAACACTGCGTCCTGTACTAATCACATCCTAACACTGTATCCTGTACTAATCACATCCTAACACTGCATCCTGTACTAATCACATCCTAACACTGCGTCCTGTACTAATCACATCCTAACACTGCGTCCTGTACTAATCACACCCTAACACTGCGTCCTGTACTAATGACATCCTAACACTGCGTCCTGTACTAATCACATCCTAACACTGCATCCTGTACTAATCACATCCTAACACTGCGTCCTGTACTAATCACATCCTAACACTGCATCCTGTACTAATCACATCCTAACACAGCATCCTGTACTAATCCCCTCCTAACACTGAAACCTGTACTAATCACATCCTAACACTGCATCCTGTACTAATCACATCCTAACACCGCGTCCTGTACTAATCACACCCTAACACTGCATCCTGTACTAATCACACCCTAACACTGCACCCTGTACTAATCACATCCTAACACTGCATCCTGTACTAATCACATCCTAACACTGCATCCTGTACTAATCACATCCTAACACAGCATCCTGTACTAATCACATCCTAACACTGCGTCCTGTACTAATCACATCCTAACACTGCGTCCTGTACTAATCACATCCTAACACTGCATCCTGTACTAATCACATCCTAACACAGCATCCTGTACTAATCCCCTCCTAACACTGCATCCTGTACTAATCACATCCTAACACTGCATCCTGTACTAATCACATCCTAACACCGCGTCCTGTACTAATCACACCCTAACACTGCATCCTGTACTAATCACACCCTAACACTGCACCCTGTACTAATCACATCCTAACACTGCATCCTGTACTAATCACATCCTAACACTGCATCCTGTACTAATCACATCCTAACACAGCATCCTGTACTAATCCCCTCCTAACACTGCATCCTGTACTAATCACATCCTAACACAGCATCCTGTACTAATCACATCCTAACACTGCATCCTGTACTAATCACATCCTAACACTGCATCCTGTACTAATCACATCCTAACACTGCGTCCTGTACTAATCACATCCTAACACTGCATCCTGTACTAATCACATCCTAACACTGCATCCTGTACTAATCACATCCTAACACAGCGTCCTGTACTAATCACACCCTAACACTGCGTCCTGTACTAATCCCATCCTAACACTGCATCCTGTACTAATCACATCCTAACACTGCGTCCTGTACTAATCACATCCTAACACTGTATCCTGTACTAATCACATCCTAACACTGCATCCTGTACTAATCACATCCTAACACTGCATCCTGTACTAATCACATCCTAACACTGCGTCCTGTACTAATCACATCCTAACACTGCATCCTGTACTAATCACATCCTAACACTGCATCCTGTACTAATCACATCCTAACACTGCGTCCTGTACTAATCACACCCTAACACCGCATCCTGTACTAATCACATCCTAACACAGCATCCTGTACTAATCACACCTTAACACTGCATCCTGTACTAATCACATCCTAACACTGCGTCCTGTACTAATCACATCCTAACACTGCATCCTGTACTAATCACATCCTAACACTGCGTCCTGTACTAATCACACCCTAACACTGCATCCTGTACTAATCACATCCTAACACTGCGTCCTGTACTAATCACATCCTAACACTGCATCCTGTACTAATCACACCCTAACACTGCGTCCTGTACTAATCACATCCTAACACTGCGTCCTGTACTAATCACATCCTAACACTGCATCCTGTACTAATCACACCCTAACACTGCATCCTGTACTAATCACATCCTAACACTGCATCCTGTACTAATCACATCCTAACACTGCATCCTGTACTAATCACATCCTAACACTGCATCCTGTACTAATCACACCCTAACACTGCACCCTGTACTAATCACATCCTAACACTGCATCCTGTACTAATCACATCCTAACACTGTATCCTGTACTAATCACATCCTAACACTGCATCCTGTACTAATCACATCCTAACACTGTATCCTGTACTAATCACATCCTAACACTGCATCCTGTACTAATCACATCCTAACACTGTATCCTGTACTAATCACATCCTAACACTGCATCCTGTACTAATCTCCTCCTAACACTGCGTCCTGTACTAATCACATCCTAACACTGCGTCCTGTACTAATCACATCCTAACACTGCATCCTGTACTAATCCCATCCTAACACCGCATCCTGTACTAATCACATCCTGACACTGCATCCTGTACTAATCACATCCTAACACTGCGTCCTGTACTAATCACATCCTAACACTGCATCCTGTACTAATCACATCCTAACACTGCGTCCTGTACTAATCACATCCTAACACTGCGTCCTGTACTAATCACATCCTAACACTGCATCCTGTACTAATCACATCCTAACACTGCGTCCTGTACTAATCACATCCTAACACTGCATCCTGTACTAATCACATCCTAACACTGCGTCCTGTACTAATCACACCCTAACACTGCATCCTGTACTAATCACACCCTAACACTGCACCCTGTACTAATCACATCCTAACACTGCGTCCTGTACTAATCACATCCTAACTCTGCGTCCTGTACTAATCACATCCTAACACTGTATCCTGTACTAATCACACCCTAACACTGCATCCTGTACTAATCACATCCTAACACTGCATCCTGTACTAATCACACCCTAACACTGCATCCTGTACTAATCACATCCTAACACTGCATCCTGTACTAATCACACCCTAACACTGCGTCCTGTACTAATCCCATCCTAACACTGCATCCTGTACTAATCACATCCTAACACCGCATCCTGTACTAATCACATCCTAACACTGCGTCCTGTACTAATCACATCCTAACACTGCGTCCTGTACTAATCACATCCTAACACCGCATCCTGTACTAATCACATCCTAACACTACATCCTGTACTAATCACATCCTAACACTGCGTCCTGTACTAATCACATCCTAACACTGCATCCTGTACTAATCCCATCCTAACACTGCATCCTGTACTAATCACATCCTAACACTGCATCCTGTACTAATCACATCCTAACACTGCATCCTGTACTAATCACACCCTAACACTGCATCCTGTACTAATCACACCCTAACACTGCATCCTGTACTAATCACATCCTAACACTGCATCCTGTACTAATCACATCCTAACACTGCATCCTGTACTAATCACATCCTAACACTGCGTCCTGTACTAATCACATCCTAACACTGTATCCTGTACTAATCACATCCTAACACTGCATCCTGTACTAATCACATCCTAACACTGTATCCTGTACTAATCACATCCTAACACCGCATCCTGTACTAATCTCCTCCTAACACTGCATCCTGTACTAATCACATCCTAACACTGCGTCCTGTACTAATCACATCCTAACACCGCATCCTGTACTAATCACATCCTAACACTACATCCTGTACTAATCACATCCTAACACTGCGTCCTGTACTAATCACATCCTAACACTGTATCCTGTACTAATCACATCCTAACACTGCATCCTGTACTAATCACATCCTAACACTGTATCCTGTACTAATCACATCCTAACACTGCATCCTGTACTAATCACACCCTAACACTGCATCCTGTACTAATCACATCCTAACACTGTATCCTGTACTAATCACATCCTAACACTGCATCCTGTACTAATCACATCCTAACACAGCATCTTGTACTAATCACATCCTAACACAGCATCCTGTACTAATCACATCCTAACACTGCATCCTGTACTAATCACATCCTAACACTGCGTCCTGTACTAATCACATCCTAACACTGCATCCTGTACTAATCCCCTCCTAACACTGCATCCTGTACTAATCACATCCTAACACTGCATCCTGTACTAATCACATCCTAACACCGCGTCCTGTACTAATCACACCCTAACACTGCATCCTGTACTAATCACACCCTAACACTGCACCCTGTACTAATCACATCCTAACACTGCGTCCTGTACTAATCACATCCTAACACTGCGTCCTGTACTAATCACATCCTAACACTGCATCCTGTACTAATCACATCCTAACACTGCATCCTGTACTAATCACATCCTAACACAGCGTCCTGTACTAATCACATCCTAACACTGCATCCTGTACTAATCACACCCTAACACTGCGTCCTGTACTAATCACATCCTAACACTGCATCCTGTACTAATCACATCCTAACACTGTATCCTGTACTAATCACACCCTAACACTGCACCCTGTACTAATCACATCCTAACACTGCGTCCTGTACTAATCACATCCTAACACTGCATCCTGTACTAATCACACCCTAACACTGCATCCTGTACTAATCACACCCTAACACTGCACCCTGTACTAATCACATCCTAACACTGCGTCCTGTACTAATCACATCCTAACACTGCGTCCTGTACTAATCACATCCTAACACTGCATCCTGTACTAATCACATCCTAACACTGCATCCTGTACTAATCACATCCTAACACTGCGTCCTGTACTAATCACATCCTAACACTGTATCCTGTACTAATCACATCCTAACACTGCGTCCTGTACTAATCACATCCTAACACTGCATCCTGTACTAATCACATCCTAACACTGCGTCCTGTACTAATCACATCCTAACACTGCATCCTGTACTAATCACATCCTAACACTGCGTCCTGTACTAATCACACCCTAACACTGCGTCCTGTACTAATCACATCCTAACACTGCGTCCTGTACTAATCACATCCTAACACTGCATCCTGTACTAATCACATCCTAACACTATATCCTGTACTAATCACATCCTAACACTGTATCCTGTACTAATCACATCCTAACACTGCGTCCTGTACTAATCACATCCTAACACTGCATCCTGTACTAATCACATCCTAACACTATATCCTGTACTAATCACATCCTAACACTGCATCCTGTACTAATCACACCCTAACACTGCGTCCTGTACTAATCCCATCCTAACACTGCATCCTGTACTAATCACACCCTAACACTGCATCCTGTACTAATCACATCCTAACACTGCATCCTGTACTAATCACATCCTAACACTGCGTCCTGTACTAATCACATCCTAACACTGCATCCTGTACTAATCACATCCTAACACTGCATCCTGTACTAATCACATCCTAACACTGCGTCCTGTACTAATCACACCCTAACACCGCATCCTGTACTAATCACATCCTAACACAGCATCCTGTACTAATCACACCCTAACACTGCATCCTGTACTAATCACATCCTAACACTGCGTCCTGTACTAATCACATCCTAACACTGCATCCTGTACTAATCACATCCTAACACTGCGTCCTGTACTAATCACACCCTAACACTGCATCCTGTACTAATCACATCCTAACACTGCGTCCTGTACTAATCACATCCTAACACTGCATCCTGTACTAATCACACCCTAACACTGCGTCCTGTACTAATCACATCCTAACACTGCGTCCTGTACTAATCACATCCTAACACTGCATCCTGTACTAATCACACCCTAACACTGCATCCTGTACTAATCACATCCTAACACTGCATCCTGTACTAATCACATCCTAACACTGCATCCTGTACTAATCACATCCTAACACTGCGTCCTGTACTAATCACATCCTAACACTGCGTCCTGTACTAATCACATCCTAACACTGCATCCTGTACTAATCACATCCTAACACTGCATCCTGTACTAATCACATCCTAACACTGCGTCCTGTACTAATCACATCCTAACACTGCATCCTGTACTAATCACATCCTAACACTGTATCCTGTACTAATCACATCCTAACACTGCATCCTGTACTAATCACACCCTAACACTGCATCCTGTACTAATCACATCCTAACACTGCGTCCTGTACTAATCACACCCTAACACTGCATCCTGTACTAATCCCATCCTAACACTGCGTCCTGTACTAATCACACCCTAACACTGCATCCTGTACTAATCACATCCTAACACTGCGTCCTGTACTAATCACATCCTAACAATGCATCCTGTACTAATCACATCCTAACACTGTATCCTGTACTAATCACATCCTAACACTGCGTCCTGTACTAATCACATCCTAACACTGCATCCTGTACTAATCACATCCTAACACTGTATCCTGTACTAATCACATCCTAACACTGCGTCCTGTACTAATCACATCCTAACACTGCGTCCTGTACTAATCACACCCTAACACTGCGTCCTGTACTAATCACACCCTAACACTGCATCCTGTACTAATCACATCCTAACACTGCATCCTGTACTAATCACATCCTAACACTGCATCCTGTACTAATCACATCCTAACACAGCGTCCTGTACTAATCACATCCTAACACTGCGTCCTGTACTAATCACACCCTAACACTGCATCCTGTACTAATCACACCCTAACACTGCATCCTGTACTAATCACATCCTAACACTGCATCCTGTACTAATCACATCCTAACACAGCGTCCTGTACAAATCCCATCCTAACACTGAATCCTGTACTAATCACATCCTAACAATGCATCCTGTACTAATCACACCCTAACACTGCATCCTGTACTAATCACATCCTAACACTGCATCCTGTACTAATCACATCCTAACACTGCATCCTGTACTAATCACATCCTAACACTGCATCCTGTACTAATCACATCCTAACACTGCATCCTGTACTAATCACATCCTAACACAGCGTCCTGTACTAATCCCATCCTAACACTGCGTCCTGTACTAATCACATCCTAACACTGCGTCCTGTACTAATCACATCCTAACACTGCATCCTGTACTAATCACATCCTAACACTGTATCCTGTACTAATCACATCCTAACACTGCATCCTGTACTAATCACATCCTAACACTGCACCCTGTACTAATCACATCCTAACACTGCACCCTGTACTAATCACATCCTAACACCGCGTCCTGTACTAATCACATCCTAACACTGCATCCTGTACTAATCACATCCTAACACTGCGTCCTGTACTAATCACACCCTAACACTGCATCCTGTACTAATCACACCCTAACACTGCGTCCTGTACTAATCACATCCTAACACTGTATCCTGTACTAATCACATCCTAACACTGCGTCCTGTACTAATCACATCCTAACACTGCATCCTGTACTAATCACATCCTAACACTGCGTCCTGTACTAATCACATCCTAACACTGTATCCTGTACTAATCACATCCTAACACTGCATCCTGTACTAATCACATCCTAACACTGCATCCTGTACTAATCACATCCTAACACTGTATCCTGTACTAATCACATCCTAACACTGCGTCCTGTACTAATCACATCCTAACACTGCATCCTGTACTAATCACATCCTAACACTGCGTCCTGTACTAATCACATCCTAACACTGCATCCTGTACTAATCACATCCTAACACTGCGTCCTGTACTAATCACATCCTAACACAGCATCCTGTACTAATCACATCCTAACACTGCGTCCTGTACTAATCACATCCTAACACTGCGTCCTGTACTAATCACATCCTAACAGTGAATCCTGTACTAATCACATCCTAACACTGCATCCTGTACTAATCACACCCTAACACTGCGTCCTGTACTAATCACATCCTAACACTGCATCCTGTACTAATCACATCCTAACACTGCGTCCTGTACTAATCACATCCTAACACTGCGTCCTGTACTAATCACATCCTAACACTGCATCCTGTACTAATCACACCCTAACACTGCATCCTGTACTAATCACACCCTAACACTGCGTCCTGTACTAATCACACCCTAACACTGCATCCTGTACTAATCACATCCTAACACTGTGTCCTGTACTAATCACATCCTAACACTGCATCCTGTACTAATCTCCTCCTAACACTGCGTCCTGTACTAATCACATCCTAACACTGCACCCTGTACTAATCACATCCTAACACTGCATCCTGTACTAATCACACCCTAACACTGCACCCTGTACTAATCACATCCTAACACTGCATCCTGTACTAATCACATCCTAACACTGCATCCTGTACTAATCACATCCTAACACTGCATCCTGTACTAATCACACCCTAACACTGCACCCTGTACTAATCACATCCTAACACTGCATCCTGTACTAATCACATCCTAACACTGCATCCTGTACTAATCACACCCTAACACTGCACCCTGTACTAATCACATCCTAACACTGCATCCTGTACTAATCACATCCTAACACTGTATCCTGTACTAATCACACCCTAACACTGCACCCTGTACTAATCACATCCTAACACTGTATCCTGTACTAATCCCATCCTAACACTGCGTCCTGTACTAATCACATCCTAACACTGCATCCTGTACTAATCACATCCTAACACTGCGTCCTGTACTAATCACATCCTAACACCACATCCTGTACTAATCACATCCTAACACTGTATCCTGTACTAATCACATCCTAACACAGCGTCCTGTACTAATCACATCCTAACACTGCGTCCTGTACTAATCACACCCTAACACTGCATCCTGTACTAATCACATCCTAACACTGCATCCTGTACTAATCACATCCTAACACTGCGTCCTGTACTAATCACATCCTAACACTGCGTCCTGTACTAATCACATCCTAACACTGCATCCTGTACTAATCACATCCTAACACTGCGTCCTGTACTAATCACATCCTAACACTGCATCCTGTACTAATCAGATCCTAACACAGCGTCCTGTACTAATCACATCCTAACACTGCGTCCTGTACTAATCACATCCTAACACTGCATCCTGTACTAATCACATCCTAACACTGCGTCCTGTACTAATCACATCCTAACACTGCATCCTGTACTAATCACATCCTAACACTGCATCCTGTACTAATCACATCCTAACACTGTATCCTGTACTAATCACATCCTAACACTGCGTCCTGTACTAATCACATCCTAACACTGCATCCTGTACTAATCACATCCTAACACTGCACCCTGTGCTAATCACATCCTAACACTGCACCCTGTGCTAATCACATCCTAACACTGCATCCTGTACTAATCACACCCTAACACTGCGTCCTGTACTAATCACATCCTAACACTGTATCCTGTACTAATCCCATCCTAACACTGCATCCTGTACTAATCACATCCTAACACTGCGTCCTGTACTAATCCCATCCTAACACTGCGTCCTGTACTAATCACATCCTAACACTGCATCCTGTACTAATCACACCCTAACACTGCATCCTGTACTAATCACATCCTAACACTGCATCCTGTACTAATCACATCCTAACACTGCATCCTGTACTAATCACATCCTAACACTGCGTCCTGTACTAATCACACCCTAACACTGCATCCTGTACTAATCACATCCTAACACTGCGTCCTGTACTAATCACATCCTAACACTGCATCCTGTACTAATCACATCCTAACACAGCATCCTGTACTAATCACATCCTAACACTGCATCCCGTACTAATCACATCCTAACACTGTGTCCTGTACTAATCACATCCTAACACAGCATCCTGTACTAATCAGATCCTAACACTACCTCCTGTACTAATCACATCCTAACACTGCATCCTGTACTAATCACATCCTAACACAGCGTCCTGTACTAATCACATCCTAACACTGCGTCCTGTACTAATCACATCCTAACACTGCATCCTGTACTAATCACATCCTAACACTGCGTCCTGTACTAATCACATCCTAACACTGCATCCTGTACTAATCACATCCTAACACTGCATCCTGTACTAATCACATCCTAACACTGTATCCTGTACTAATCACATCCTAACACTGCGTCCTGTACTAATCACATCCTAACACTGCATCCTGTACTAATCACATCCTAACACTGCACCCTGTGCTAATCACATCCTAACACTGCACCCTGTGCTAATCACATCCTAACACTGCACCCTGTGCTAATCACATCCTAACACTGCATCCTGTACTAATCACACCCTAACACTGCGTCCTGTACTAATCACACCCTAACACTGCATCCTGTACTAATCACATCCTAACTCTGCGTCCTGTACTAATCACATCCTAACTCTGCGTCCTGTACTAATCACATCCTAACACTGCATCCTGTACTAATCACATCCTAACACTGCACCCTGTGCTAATCACATCCTAACACTGCACCCTGTGCTAATCACATCCTAACACTGCACCCTGTGCTAATCACATCCTAACACTGCGTCCTGTACTAATCACATCCTAACACTGCGTCCTGTACTAATCACACCCTAACACTGCATCCTGTACTAATCACATCCTAACACTGCGTCCTGTACTAATCACACCCTAACACTGCATCCTGTACTAATCACATCCTAACACTGCGTCCTGTACTAATCACATCCTAACACTGCATCCTGTACTAATCACATCCTAACACTGCGTCCTGTACTAATCACACCCTAACACTGCATCCTGTACTAATCACATCCTAACACTGCATCCTGTACTAATCACACCCTAACACTGCATCCTGTACTAATCACATCCTAACACTGCGTCCTGTACTAATCACACCCTAACACTGCGTCCTGTACTAATCACATCCTAACACTGCATCCTGTACTAATCACATCCTAACACTGCGTCCTGTACTAATCACATCCTGACACAGCATCCTGTACTAATCACATCCTAACACTGCATCCTGTACTAATCACATCCTAACACTGCGTCCTGTACTAATCACATCCTAACTCTGCGTCCTGTACTAATCACATCCTAACACTGCATCCTGTACTAATCACATCCTAACACTGCGTCCTGTACTAATCACACCCTAACACTGCTACCTGTACTAATCACATCCTAACACAGCATCCTGTACTAATCACATCCTAACACTGCATCCTGTACTAATCACATCCTAACACTGCCTCCTGTACTAATCACATCCTAACACAGCATCCTGTACTAATCACATCCTAACACTGCGTCCTGTACTAATCACATCCTAACTCTGCGTCCTGTACTAATCACATCCTAACACTGCATCCTGTACTAATCACATCCTAACACTGCGTCCTGTACTAATCACACCCTAACACTGCTACCTGTACTAATCACATCCTAACACAGCATCCTGTACTAATCACATCCTAACACTGCATCCTGTACTAATCACATCCTAACACTGCCTCCTGTACTAATCACATCCTAACACAGCATCCTGTACTAATCACATCCTAACACTGCGTCCTGTACTAATCACATCCTAACACTGTATCCTGTACTAATCACATCCTAACACTGCATCCTGTACTAATCACATCCTAACACTGCATCCTGTACTAATCACATCCTAACACTGTATCCTGTACTAATCACATCCTAACACTGCGTCCTGTACTAATCACATCCTAACACTGCATCCTGTACTAATCACATCCTAACACTGCGTCCTGTACTAATCACATCCTAACACTGCATCCTGTACTAATCACATCCTAACACTGCGTCCTGTACTAATCACATCCTAACACAGCATCCTGTACTAATCACACCCTAACACTGCACCCTGTACTAATCACATCCTAACACTGCATCCTGTACTAATCACATCCTAACACTGCATCCTGTACTAATCACATCCTAACACTGCATCCTGTACTAATCACACCCTAACACTGCACCCTGTACTAATCACATCCTAACACTGCATCCTGTACTAATCACATCCTAACACTGCATCCTGTACTAATCACACCCTAACACTGCACCCTGTACTAATCACATCCTAACACTGCATCCTGTACTAATCACATCCTAACACTGTATCCTGTACTAATCACACCCTAACACTGCACCCTGTACTAATCACATCCTAACACTGTATCCTGTACTAATCCCATCCTAACACTGCGTCCTGTACTAATCACATCCTAACACTGCATCCTGTACTAATCACATCCTAACACTGCGTCCTGTACTAATCACATCCTAACACCACATCCTGTACTAATCACATCCTAACACTGTATCCTGTACTAATCACATCCTAACACAGCGTCCTGTACTAATCACATCCTAACACTGCGTCCTGTACTAATCACACCCTAACACTGCATCCTGTACTAATCACATCCTAACACTGCATCCTGTACTAATCACATCCTAACACTGCGTCCTGTACTAATCACATCCTAACACTGCGTCCTGTACTAATCACATCCTAACACTGCATCCTGTACTAATCACATCCTAACACTGCGTCCTGTACTAATCACATCCTAACACTGCATCCTGTACTAATCAGATCCTAACACAGCGTCCTGTACTAATCACATCCTAACACTGCGTCCTGTACTAATCACATCCTAACACTGCATCCTGTACTAATCACATCCTAACACTGCGTCCTGTACTAATCACATCCTAACACTGCATCCTGTACTAATCACATCCTAACACTGCATCCTGTACTAATCACATCCTAACACTGTATCCTGTACTAATCACATCCTAACACTGCGTCCTGTACTAATCACATCCTAACACTGCATCCTGTACTAATCACATCCTAACACTGCACCCTGTGCTAATCACATCCTAACACTGCACCCTGTGCTAATCACATCCTAACACTGCATCCTGTACTAATCACACCCTAACACTGCGTCCTGTACTAATCACATCCTAACACTGTATCCTGTACTAATCCCATCCTAACACTGCATCCTGTACTAATCACATCCTAACACTGCGTCCTGTACTAATCCCATCCTAACACTGCGTCCTGTACTAATCACATCCTAACACTGCATCCTGTACTAATCACACCCTAACACTGCATCCTGTACTAATCACATCCTAACACTGCATCCTGTACTAATCACATCCTAACACTGCATCCTGTACTAATCACATCCTAACACTGCGTCCTGTACTAATCACACCCTAACACTGCATCCTGTACTAATCACATCCTAACACTGCGTCCTGTACTAATCACATCCTAACACTGCATCCTGTACTAATCACATCCTAACACAGCATCCTGTACTAATCACATCCTAACACTGCATCCCGTACTAATCACATCCTAACACTGTGTCCTGTACTAATCACATCCTAACACAGCATCCTGTACTAATCAGATCCTAACACTACCTCCTGTACTAATCACATCCTAACACTGCATCCTGTACTAATCACATCCTAACACAGCGTCCTGTACTAATCACATCCTAACACTGCGTCCTGTACTAATCACATCCTAACACTGCATCCTGTACTAATCACATCCTAACACTGCGTCCTGTACTAATCACATCCTAACACTGCATCCTGTACTAATCACATCCTAACACTGCATCCTGTACTAATCACATCCTAACACTGTATCCTGTACTAATCACATCCTAACACTGCGTCCTGTACTAATCACATCCTAACACTGCATCCTGTACTAATCACATCCTAACACTGCACCCTGTGCTAATCACATCCTAACACTGCACCCTGTGCTAATCACATCCTAACACTGCACCCTGTGCTAATCACATCCTAACACTGCATCCTGTACTAATCACACCCTAACACTGCGTCCTGTACTAATCACACCCTAACACTGCATCCTGTACTAATCACATCCTAACTCTGCGTCCTGTACTAATCACATCCTAACACTGCGTCCTGTACTAATCCCATCCTAACACTGCGTCCTGTACTAATCACACCCTAACACTGCATCCTGTACTAATCACATCCTAACACTGCGTCCTGTACTAATCACATCCTAACACTGCATCCTGTACTAATCACATCCTAACACTGCGTCCTGTACTAATCACACCCTAACACTGCATCCTGTACTAATCACATCCTAACACTGCATCCTGTACTAATCACACCCTAACACTGCATCCTGTACTAATCACATCCTAACACTGCGTCCTGTACTAATCACACCCTAACACTGCGTCCTGTACTAATCACATCCTAACACTGCATCCTGTACTAATCACATCCTAACACTGCGTCCTGTACTAATCACATCCTGACACAGCATCCTGTACTAATCACATCCTAACACTGCATCCTGTACTAATCACATCCTAACACTGCGTCCTGTACTAATCACATCCTAACTCTGCGTCCTGTACTAATCACATCCTAACACTGCATCCTGTACTAATCACATCCTAACACTGCGTCCTGTACTAATCACACCCTAACACTGCTACCTGTACTAATCACATCCTAACACAGCATCCTGTACTAATCACATCCTAACACTGCATCCTGTACTAATCACATCCTAACACTGCCTCCTGTACTAATCACATCCTAACACAGCATCCTGTACTAATCACATCCTAACACTGCTTCCTGTACTAATCTTATCCTAACACTGCATCCTGTACTAATCACATCCTAACACTGCATCCTGTACTAATCACATCCTAACACTGCGTCTTGTACTAATCACATCCTAACACTGCATCCTGTACTAATCACACCCTAACACTGCGTCCTGTACTAATCCCATCCTAACACTGCATCCTGTACTAATCCCATCCTAACACTGCGTCCTGTACTAATCACATCCTAACACAGCATCCTGTACTAATCCCATCCTAACACTGCATCCTGTACTAATCACACCCTAACACTGCATCCTGTACTAATCACACCCTAACACTGCATCCTGTACTAATCACACCCTAACACTGCGTCCTGTACTAATCACATCCTAACACTGCATCCTGTACTAATCACATCCTAACACTGCATCCTGTACTAATCACATCCTAACACCGCGTCCTGTACTAATCACACCCTAACACTGCGTCCTGTACTAATCACATCCTAACACTGCATCCTGTACTAATCACATCCTAACACTGCGTCCTGTACTAATCACATCCTAACACTGCGTCCTGTACTAATCACACCCTAACACTGCATCCTGTACTAATCACATCCTAACACTGCGTCCTGTACTAATCACATCCTAACACTGCATCCTGTACTAATCACATCCTAACACTGCGTCCTGTACTAATCACACCCTAACACTGCGTCCTGTACTAATCACATCCTAACACTGCATCCTGTACTAATCACATCCTAACACTGCGTCCTGTACTAATCACACCCTAACACTGCGTCCTGTACTAATCACATCCTAACACTGCATCCTGTACTAATCACACCCTAACACTGCATCCTGTACTAATCACACCCTAACACTGCATCCTGTACTAATCACACCCTAACACTGCGTCCTGTACTAATCACATCCTAACACTGCATCCTGTACTAATCACATCCTAACACCGCATCCTGTACTAATCACATCCTAACACCGCGTCCTGTACTAATCACACCCTAACACTGCGTCCTGTACTAATCACATCCTAACACTGCATCCTGTACTAATCACATCCTAACACTGCGTCCTGTACTAATCACACCCTAACACTGCATCCTGTACTAATCACATCCTAACACTGCGTCCTGTACTAATCACATCCTAACACTGCATCCTGTACTAATCACATCCTAACACTGCATCCTGTACTAATCACATCCTAACACTGCATCCTGTACTAATCACATCCTAACACTGCGTCCTGTACTAATCACACCCTAACACTGCGTCCTGTACTAATCCCATCCTAACACTGCATCCTGTACTAATCACATCCTAACACTGCATCCTGTACTAATCACATCCTAACACTGCATCCTGTACTAATCACATCCTAACACTATATCCTGTACTAATCACATCCTAACACTGCATCCTGTACTAATCACACCCTAACACTGCATCCTGTACTAATCTTATCCTAACACTGCATCCTGTACTAATCACATCCTAACACTGCATCCTGTACTAATCACATCCTAACACTGCATCCTGTACTAATCACATCCTAACACTGCGTCCTGTACTAATCACACCCTAACACTGCATCCTGTACTAATCACATCCTAACACTGCATCCTGTACTAATCACATCCTAACACTGTATCCTGTACTAATCACATCCTAACACTGCGTCCTGTACTAATCACACCCTAACACTGCATCCTGTACTAATCACATCCTAACACTGCATCCTGTACTAATCACATCCTAACACTGCATCCTGTACTAATCACATCCTAACACTGCGTCCTGTACTAATCACATCCTAACACTGCATCCTGTACTAATCACATCCTAACACTGCGTCCTGTACTAATCACACCCTAACACTGCATCCTGTACTAATCACATCCTAACACTGCCTCCTGTACTAATCCCATCCTAACACAGCGTCCTGTACTAATCACATCCTAACACTGCATCCTGTACTAATCACATCCTAACACTGCGTCCTGTACTAATCCCATCCTAACACTGCATCCTGTACTAATCACATCCTAACACTGCATCCTGTACTAATCACATCCTGACACTGCATCCTGTACTAATCCCATCCTAACACTGCGTCCTGTACTAATCACATCCTAACACTGCATCCTGTACTAATCACATCCTAACACTGCATCCTGTACTAATCACATCCTAACACTGCATCCTGTACTAATCACATCCTGACACTGCGTCCTGTACTAATCACACCCTAACACTGCGTCCTGTACTAATCACATCCTGACACTGCGTCCTGTACTAATCACACCCTAACACTGCATCCTGTACTAATCACATCCTGACACTGCGTCCTGTACTAATCCCCATCCTAACACAGCGTCCTGTACTAATCACACCCTAACACTGCGTCCTGTACTAATCACATCCTAACACTGCGTCCTGTACTAATCACATCCTAACACTGCGTCCTGTACTAATCACATCCTAACACTGCATCCTGTACTAATCACATCCTAACACTGCATCCTGTACTAATCACATCCTAACACTGCGTCCTGTACTAATCACATCCTGACACTGCGTCCTGTACTAATCACATCCTAACACTGCATCCTGTACTAATCACATCCTAACACTGCATCCTGTACTAATCACATCCTAACACTGCATCCTGTACTAATCACACCCTAACACTGCATCCTGTACTAATCACATCCTAACACTGCATCCTGTACTAATCACACCCTAACACTGCATCCTGTACTAATCACATCCTAACACTGCATCCTGTACTAATCACATCCTAACACTGCGTCCTGTACTAATCACATCCTAACACTGCATCCTGTACTAATCACATCCTAACACTGCATCCTGTACTAATCACATCCTAACACTGCATCCTGTACTAATCACATCCTAACACTGTATCCTGTACTAATCACATCCTAACACTGTATCCTGTACTAATCACATCCTAACACTGCGTCCTGTACTAATCACATCCTAACACTGCGTCCTGTACTAATCACACCCTAACACTGCATCCTGTACTAATCACATCCTAACACTGCATCCTGTACTAATCACATCCTAACACTGTATCCTGTACTAATCACATCCTAACACTGCATCCTGTACTAATCACATCCTAACACTGCATCCTGTACTAATCACATCCTAACACTGTATCCTGTACTAATCACATCCTAACACTGCATCCTGTACTAATCACACCCTAACACTGCGTCCTGTACTAATCACACCCTAACACTGCGTCCTGTACTAATCACACCCTAACACTGCGTCCTGTACTAATCACATCCTAACACTGCGTCCTGTACTAATCACATCCTAACACAGCATCCTGTACTAATCACATCCTAACACTGCGTCCTGTACTAATCACATCCTAACACTGCATCCTGTACTAATCACATCCTAACACTGCGTCCTGTACTAATCCCATCCTAACACTGCATCCTGTACTAATCACATCCTAACACTGCGTCCTGTACTAATCACATCCTAACACTGCGTCCTGTACTAATCACATCCTAACACTGCATCCTGTACTAATCACATCCTAACACTGCGTCCTGTACTAATCACACCCTAACACTGCATCCTGTACTAATCACACCCTAACACTGCGTCCTGTACTAATCACATCCTAACACTGTATCCTGTACTAATCCCATCCTAACACCGCGTCCTGTACTAATCCCACCCTAACACCGCATCCTGTACTAATCACACCCTAACACTGCATCCTGTACTAATCACATCCTAACACTGCATCCTGTACTAATCACATCCTAACACTGCATCCTGTACTAATCACATCCTAACACTGCGTCCTGTACTAATCACATCCTAACACAGCATCCTGTACTAATCACATCCTAACACTGTATCCTGTACTAATCACACCCTAACACTGCATCCTGTACTAATCACATCCTAACACTGCATCCTGTACTAATCACATCCTAACACTGCGTCCTGTACTAATCACATCCTAACACTGCATCCTGTACTAATCACATCCTAACACTGCGTCCTGTACTAATCACATCCTAACACAGCGTCCTGTACTAATCACATCCTAACACTGCATCCTGTACTAATCACATCCTAACACAGCGTCCTGTACTAATCACATCCTAACACTGCATCCTGTACTAATCACATCCTAACACTGCGTCCTGTACTAATCACACCCTAACACTGCGTCCTGTACTAATCACATCCTAACACTGCGTCCTGTACTAATCACACCCTAACACTGCATCCTGTACTAATCACATCCTAACACTGCGTCCTGTACTAATCACATCCTAACACTGCATCCTGTACTAATCACATCCTAACACCGCGTCCTGTACTAATCACATCCTAACACCGCATCCTGTACTAATCACATCCTAACACTGCGTCCTGTACTAATCACATCCTAACACTGCATCCTGTACTAATCACATCCTAACACTGCGTCCTGTACTAATCCCATCCTAACACTGCGTCCTGTACTAATCCCATCCTAACACTGCATCCTGTACTAATCACATCCTAACACTGCCTCCTGTACTAATCACATCCTAACACTGCGTCCTGTACTAATCACATCCTAACACTGCCTCCTGTACTAATCACACCCTAACACTGCGTCCTGTACTAATCACACCCTAACACTGCATCCTGTACTAATCACATCCTAACACTGCATCCTGTACTAATCACATCCTAACACTGCATCCTGTACTAATCACATCCTAACACTGTATCCTGTACTAATCACATCCTAACACTGTATCCTGTACTAATCACATCCTAACACTGCGTCCTGTACTAATCACATCCTAACACTGCGTCCTGTACTAATCACACCCTAACACTGCATCCTGTACTAATCACATCCTAACACTGCATCCTGTACTAATCACATCCTAACACTGTATCCTGTACTAATCACATCCTAACACTGCATCCTGTACTAATCACATCCTAACACTGCATCCTGTACTAATCACATCCTAACACTGTATCCTGTACTAATCACATCCTAACACTGCATCCTGTACTAATCACACCCTAACACTGCGTCCTGTACTAATCACACCCTAACACTGCGTCCTGTACTAATCACACCCTAACACTGCGTCCTGTACTAATCACATCCTAACACTGCGTCCTGTACTAATCACATCCTAACACAGCATCCTGTACTAATCACATCCTAACACTGCGTCCTGTACTAATCACATCCTAACACTGCATCCTGTACTAATCACATCCTAACACTGCGTCCTGTACTAATCCCATCCTAACACTGCATCCTGTACTAATCACATCCTAACACTGCGTCCTGTACTAATCACATCCTAACACTGCGTCCTGTACTAATCACATCCTAACACTGCATCCTGTACTAATCACATCCTAACACTGCGTCCTGTACTAATCACACCCTAACACTGCATCCTGTACTAATCACACCCTAACACTGCGTCCTGTACTAATCACATCCTAACACTGTATCCTGTACTAATCCCATCCTAACACCGCGTCCTGTACTAATCCCACCCTAACACCGCATCCTGTACTAATCACACCCTAACACTGCATCCTGTACTAATCACATCCTAACACTGCATCCTGTACTAATCACATCCTAACACTGCATCCTGTACTAATCACATCCTAACACTGCGTCCTGTACTAATCACATCCTAACACAGCATCCTGTACTAATCACATCCTAACACTGTATCCTGTACTAATCACACCCTAACACTGCATCCTGTACTAATCACATCCTAACACTGCATCCTGTACTAATCACATCCTAACACTGCGTCCTGTACTAATCACATCCTAACACTGCATCCTGTACTAATCACATCCTAACACTGCGTCCTGTACTAATCACATCCTAACACAGCGTCCTGTACTAATCACATCCTAACACTGCATCCTGTACTAATCACATCCTAACACAGCGTCCTGTACTAATCACATCCTAACACTGCATCCTGTACTAATCACATCCTAACACTGCGTCCTGTACTAATCACACCCTAACACTGCGTCCTGTACTAATCACATCCTAACACTGCGTCCTGTACTAATCACACCCTAACACTGCATCCTGTACTAATCACATCCTAACACTGCGTCCTGTACTAATCACATCCTAACACTGCATCCTGTACTAATCACATCCTAACACCGCGTCCTGTACTAATCACATCCTAACACCGCATCCTGTACTAATCACATCCTAACACTGCGTCCTGTACTAATCACATCCTAACACTGCATCCTGTACTAATCACATCCTAACACTGCGTCCTGTACTAATCCCATCCTAACACTGCGTCCTGTACTAATCCCATCCTAACACTGCATCCTGTACTAATCACATCCTAACACTGCCTCCTGTACTAATCACATCCTAACACTGCGTCCTGTACTAATCACATCCTAACACTGCCTCCTGTACTAATCACACCCTAACACTGCGTCCTGTACTAATCACACCCTAACACTGCATCCTGTACTAATCACATCCTAACACTGCATCCTGTACTAATCACATCCTAACACTGCATCCTGTACTAATCACATCCTAACACTGTATCCTGTACTAATCACATCCTAACACTGTATCCTGTACTAATCACATCCTAACACTGCGTCCTGTACTAATCACATCCTAACACTGCGTCCTGTACTAATCACACCCTAACACTGCATCCTGTACTAATCACATCCTAACACTGCATCCTGTACTAATCACATCCTAACACTGTATCCTGTACTAATCACATCCTAACACTGCATCCTGTACTAATCACATCCTAACACTGCATCCTGTACTAATCACATCCTAACACTGTATCCTGTACTAATCACATCCTAACACTGCATCCTGTACTAATCACACCCTAACACTGCGTCCTGTACTAATCACACCCTAACACTGCGTCCTGTACTAATCACACCCTAACACTGCGTCCTGTACTAATCACATCCTAACACTGCGTCCTGTACTAATCACATCCTAACACAGCATCCTGTACTAATCACATCCTAACACTGCGTCCTGTACTAATCACATCCTAACACTGCATCCTGTACTAATCACATCCTAACACTGCGTCCTGTACTAATCCCATCCTAACACTGCATCCTGTACTAATCACATCCTAACACTGCGTCCTGTACTAATCACATCCTAACACTGCGTCCTGTACTAATCACATCCTAACACTGCATCCTGTACTAATCACATCCTAACACTGCGTCCTGTACTAATCACACCCTAACACTGCATCCTGTACTAATCACACCCTAACACTGCGTCCTGTACTAATCACATCCTAACACTGTATCCTGTACTAATCCCATCCTAACACCGCGTCCTGTACTAATCCCACCCTAACACCGCATCCTGTACTAATCACACCCTAACACTGCATCCTGTACTAATCACATCCTAACACTGCATCCTGTACTAATCACATCCTAACACTGCATCCTGTACTAATCACATCCTAACACTGCGTCCTGTACTAATCACATCCTAACACAGCATCCTGTACTAATCACATCCTAACACTGTATCCTGTACTAATCACACCCTAACACTGCATCCTGTACTAATCACATCCTAACACTGCATCCTGTACTAATCACATCCTAACACTGCGTCCTGTACTAATCACATCCTAACACTGCATCCTGTACTAATCACATCCTAACACTGCGTCCTGTACTAATCACATCCTAACACAGCGTCCTGTACTAATCACATCCTAACACTGCATCCTGTACTAATCACATCCTAACACAGCGTCCTGTACTAATCACATCCTAACACTGCATCCTGTACTAATCACATCCTAACACTGCGTCCTGTACTAATCACACCCTAACACTGCGTCCTGTACTAATCACATCCTAACACTGCGTCCTGTACTAATCACATCCTAACACTGCATCCTGTACTAATCACATCCTAACACTCCATCCTGTACTAATCACATCCTAACACTCCATCCTGTACTAATCACATCCTAACACTGTATCCTGTACTAATCACATCCTAACACTGCCTCCTGTACTAATCACACCCTAACACTGCATCCTGTACTAATCACATCCTAACACTGCCTCCTGTACTAATCACATCCTAACACTGCATCCTGTACTAATCACATCCTAACACTGCATCCTGTACTAATCACATCCTAACACTGCATCCTGTACTAATCACATCCTAACACTGTATCCTGTACTAATCACATCCTAACACTGCATCCTGTACTAATCACATCCTAACACTGCATCCTGTACTAATCACATCCTAACACTGCATCCTGTACTAATCACATCCTAACACTGCGTCCTGTACTAATCACATCCTAACACCGCGTCCTGTACTAATCCCACCCTAACACTGCATCCTGTACTAATCACATCCTAACACTGTATCCTGTACTAATCACATCCTAACACTGCATCCTGTACTAATCACATCCTAACACCGCGTCCTGTACTAATCCCACCCTAACACTGCATCCTGTACTAATCACATCCTAACACTGTATCCTGTACTAATCACATCCTAACACTGCATCCTGTACTAATCACATCCTAACACTGCGTCCTGTACTAATCACATCCTAACACTGTATCCTGTACTAATCACATCCTAACACTGCATCCTGTACTAATCACATCCTAACACTGCGTCCTGTACTAATCACATCCTAACACTGAATCCTGTACTAATCACATCCTAACACTGCATCCTGTACTAATCACACCCTAACACTGCGTCCTGTACTAATCACATCCTAACACTGCATCCTGTACTAATCACATCCTAACACTGCGTCCTGTACTAATCACATCCTAACACTGCGTCCTGTACTAATCACATCCTAACACTGCATCCTGTACTAATCACACCCTAACACTGCATCCTGTACTAATCACACCCTAACACTGCGTCCTGTACTAATCACACCCTAACACTGCATCCTGTACTAATCACATCCTAACACTGCGTCCTGTACTAATCACATCCTAACACTGTGTCCTGTACTAATCACATCCTAACACTGCATCCTGTACTAATCTCCTCCTAACACTGCGTCCTGTACTAATCACATCCTAACACTGCACCCTGTACTAATCACATCCTAACACTGCATCCTGTACTAATCACACCCCTAACACTGCACCCTGTACTAATCACATCCTAACACTGCATCCTGTACTAATCACACCCTAACACTGCATCCTGTACTAATCACATCCTAACACTGTATCCTGTACTAATCACACCCTAACACTGCATCCTGTACTAATCACACCCTAACACTGCATCCTGTACTAATCACATCCTAACACTGCATCCTGTACTAATCACATCCTAACACTGCATCCTGTACTAATCACATCCTAACACTGCGTCCTGTACTAATCACATCCTAACACAGCATCCTGTACTAATCACATCCTAACACTGTATCCTGTACTAATCACACCCTAACACTGCATCCTGTACTAATCACATCCTAACACTGCATCCTGTACTAATCACATCCTAACACTGCGTCCTGTACTAATCACATCCTAACACTGCATCCTGTACTAATCACATCCTAACACTGCGTCCTGTACTAATCACATCCTAACACAGCGTCCTGTACTAATCACATCCTAACACTGCATCCTGTACTAATCACATCCTAACACAGCGTCCTGTACTAATCACATCCTAACACTGCATCCTGTACTAATCACATCCTAACACTGCGTCCTGTACTAATCACATCCCTAACACTGCGTCCTGTACTAATCACATCCTAACACTGCGTCCTGTACTAATCACACCCTAACACTGCATCCTGTACTAATCACATCCTAACACTGCGTCCTGTACTAATCACATCCTAACACTGCATCC